>NC_136981.1:17214919-17217419 GCF_032717465.1 Coenobita brevimanus
ATTCCTTCTCTGCACAGACGCCTCAGGCACTGGACTTGCTGCCGTTTTGATGCAACTCAATGAAGCATCAAGGAAGCGCGTAATAGTGTATGCTAGTCGCACCCTTACAACCGCTGAACGTAACTACAGTGTCACAGATCTCGAAGCACTAGCGGTAATCTGGTCCTTGAAACATTTTAGAGATATTGTCTATGGCTATCCAGTGCATATCCAAACAGACCACCTTCCACTATGTGATTTGTTCAAAAATCGCAACCTAACAGGTAGGTTAGCTAGATGGTCTGTCATCATCCAGGACTTTAATCCCACTTTTCAATATGTACCAGGCAAGATGAATGTAGTCACAGACGCACTCTCACGTCACGTAGCAGCAGCTATAACATCACTGCAGCCTGAAGTAACTGAAAACACTACACTAACGTCAAACGTTGTTCGAAACTTTCAACGCCAAGACCCCATGTTGTCCAAAGTCATTTATTTCCTAGAATCTGGCGATGCCTCGACCTTACCTACTCTGCCAGTATCACTAGATGAGTTCATGCTAGACGATGATCTCTTGTACAGGAAAACACTGCTAACAGGCAAAGATATGCCCAATCGCGAAGTATGCCAACTTGTTGTCCCCACTGCCCTGATACCAAAGGTTCTTCATATTGTTCATAATACTCCTCAAGCTTCCCATCCAGGTAAAGACCGATGCTTGCGCCAATCACGTCTCAAATACTATTGGCCAACCATGCGCCACGATATCAATGCCCACTGTGACTCTTGCCTCTCCTGCCACCGCCACAAAGGATCAACCGGCTTACCAGCACCTCTCTTACAATACCCAATCCCGTCACGACCATGGGAAACTGTCTCAATTGATCTCTTAAAACTACCTCTCACAGAATCTGGCGCTGAGTACTTGTTCGTAGCGGTCGACCACTTCTCCCGCTACTGTGTCCTCGTCCCCCTCTCCAACAAGACCGTGCAGAGCGTTGCCCATGCCTTTGTAGATCACGTAATTTGCCCATTCAGTACCCCTCATACCATTCTTACTGACAACGGTACAGAATTCAACAATAGCCTTCTCGATGAGATCTGTCGCCACTTTCATATCAGTCAGTGCAATGTCGTGCCTAACCATCCGGCTTCCAATGGCCTTGTAGAACGCCACAACCATAAAATCTTAGAGTGCCTCAGACATCTAGGCTCCCAGAGTTCGTCCTGGGATGACTGGATTCCCCAAGTGGCATCTTCCATCAATAGCTCCATCAATGCATCCATTGCTGAATCTCCCTTCTTCGTCCTTTTTGGTTTTGACAAGGACCTCCCATACTCTCTCTTATCCTCAAAGCCAGAACCCATCTACAACATGGATGAATATGTTAAACTAAAATTGGCCAACTTCCAGACAATCCACCAGTATATTCAATCCACTTTGACTTCCTCTCAGGAGGACATGCTACAGCGCCAACATAAGTCCGCCTCTCCTATCACTATCAATGTAGGCGATCTTGTCTTTGCCCATTCCCATACGCGTTCCTCTAAGTTGGATGACAATTTTACAGGGCCCCACCGCGTCCTCACTCGACCTGTCCACTAGGGACACCAGACTTAAAGCGAGCACCCCGTGGCCTCGTCTTGGAAAAGTCACTTAAACAGCCTCCTGCCCCCTCTTCCCCTCCTCCCACCCCTCAATCTACTCTGTCTCCACCTATCCCTCAGTCTCCTTCCTCTCCACCTCCACCTGCTCATTCATCAACCAATCAATATCGGTCCAAACTGCGCTCTGCCCATCAACCTCTTCACGACCTTCCCCATTAACTCTACCCTGATTTTCTAGGTACGATGTTAGCGATCTCCCTGCTGGCAGTGCTGACCCTCCTGGGGTCTGGGTCAGGTCAGGACGATGGTGGAGTACGTCCCGGGGCCTTGGTCGGCTCGGGAGGTGAGGTAATGCTTATCGACGACATTGCCTTTTTGCACTACGATCTTGCGCCCCTGGACGACGTAGCCATTGCCCTACCTGCCTACGCGCACCAGCTCCACGGAATCAGGAACCATCTCACGGCCCTCATGGGGACACACAACCCGAATGAGTATCTCTATACTTTTCCTCCCACTCTCCTGGCAATTGCAATACATAAGTAATAGATTCACTGAGCTCAATGACACATTTTCCATTCAGACACCCGTGTTTCGTTCTCGTGTGAAACGAGGTCTCTTCGACTTCGGCGGTGAGATTCTGAGTGGCTTGTTTGGCGTTGCTACAGCCCGTGACATTTCTGGCTTCAAATCTGATCTCACTCATTTAGCTTCAGCCCTAGAATCACAACGCCGAGTCATTAAAATCCAACACACTATGTTACAGAAGCTCACAACCCAACTCAATGACATCACGTCCACTCTAAACAATTTCACCGATATCTTACAACGCCACCTTTCAGATCTTAACGTTATCTCCCAGTTCTTCTACCTCAAACTCAACATGGATAATCTCCAACTGGCCGTTGAC
>NC_136981.1:17222419-17304919 GCF_032717465.1 Coenobita brevimanus
GGTGGAGACAAAGTAGACTGAGGGATGTGTGGAGGGGAAGAGGGGGCAGGAGGTTGTGTAAGTGACTCTTCCAACACGAGGCCACGGGGCGCTCGCTTTAAGTCATCGACGTGGACCCATCTGGTGTCCTTAGTGGACAGGCCCTGGAGGTGAAATTTGTTGCCTTGTTGAGTGAGGACGCGGTGGGGCCCTGTAAATTTGTCATCCAACTTAGAGGAATGCGTATGGGAATGAGCAAAGACAAGTTCACCTACAGTGATAGTGATAGGAGAGGTGGATTTATGTTGGCGCTGCAGCATGTCCTCCTGAGAGGAAGCCAAAGTGGATTGGACATACTGGTGGATTGTCTGGAAGTTGGCCAATTTTAGTTTAACATAATCATCCAGGTTGTAGATGGGTTCTGGCTTTGAGGAGAAGAGAGAGTATGGGAGGTCCAAAGAGGACGAAGAAGGGAGATTCAGCAATGGATGCATTGATGGAGCTATTGATTGAGGATGCAACTTGGGGAATCCAGTCATCCCAGGACGAACTATGGGAGCCTAGATGTCTAAGGCACTCTAAGATTTTTCGGTTGTGGCGTTCTACAAGGCCGTTCGAAGCCAGATGGTTAGGCACGACATTGCACTTACTGATATGAAAGCGGCGACAGATCTCATCTAGAAGGCTATTGTTGAACTCCATACCGTTGTCAGTAAGAATGGTATGAGGGGTACTGAACGGGCAAATTACGTGATCTACAAAGGCACGTGCAACGCTCTTTGCAGGCTTGCCGGAGAGGGGTATGAGGACACAGTAGCGGGAGAAGTGGTCAGCCGCTACGAACAAGTACTCAGCGCCGGATTCCGTGAGAGGTAGGTTTAAGAGATCGATTGAGACAGTTTCCCATGGTCGTGACGGGATTGGGTATTGTAAGAGAGGTGCTGGTAAGCTGGTTGATCCCTTGTGGCGGTGGCAGGAGAGGCAAGAGTAACAGTGGGCATTGATATCGCGGCGCATGGTTGGCCAATAGTATTTGAGACGTGCTTGGCGCAAGCATCGGTCTTTACCCGGATGGGAAGCTTGAGGGGTATTATGAACAATGTGAAGTATCTTTGGTATCAGGGCAGTGGGGAAAACAAATTGGCGTACTTCGCGATTGGGCATGTCTTTGCCTGTTAGTAGTGTTTTCCTGTACAAGAGATCATCATCTAGCATGAACTCATCTAGTGATACTGGCAGAGTAGGTAAGGTCGAGGCATCGCCAGATTCTAGGAAATAAATAACTGTGGACCATACAGGGTCTTGGCACTGAAAGTTTCGAACAACTTCTGACGTTAGTGTAGTGTTTTCAGTTACTTCGGGCTGCAGTGATGTTATAGCTGCCGCTACGTGACGTGAGAGTGCGTCTGCGACTACATTCAACTTGCCTGGTACATATTGAAAAGTGGGATTAAAGTCCTGGATGATGGCAGACCATCTAGCTAGCCTACCTGTTAGGTTACGATTCTTGAACAAATCACATAGTGGAAGGTGGTCTGTTGTTTGGATATGCACTGGATAACCATAGGCTATATCTCTGAAATGTTTCAAGCACCAGACTACTGCTAGCGTTTCGAGATCTGTGACACTGTAGTTACGTTCAGCGGTTGTAAGGGTGCGACTAGCATATGGTATTACGCGCTTCCGTGATGCTTCATTGAGTTGCATCAAAACGGCACCAAGTCCAGTGCCTAAGGCGTCTGTGCAGAGAAGGAAGGGTGTGGTATAATCAGGGAACACTAGAACAGGGGCATTTACAAGAGCTGTCTTTAGCTTTTGGAAAGCCTGTGACTGGTCGTTAGTCCAAACAAAGGGCACATTCTGCTTGAGTAAGTGGGTCAGAGGAGCTGCGATCTTTGCGTAGTCTTTAATGAATCTACGATAATAGCCACTGAGGCCCAGGAAACTTCGTACAGCTTCGGTAGTGGTAGGTTCTGGGAAGTTAATAATCGACTTAGTTTTATCCTCATTAGTATGAATGCCTTGTGCATCTACGACATGGCCTAGGAATTTGATTTTCTTTTGCAGGAAGTCACATTTACTGAGATTGATTTTCAGGCCTGCGAGCTGGAGGCGTTCAAAGACTTGCTGGAGATTGGTAAAATGATCAGGGATCGATTTACTCACAACAATGATATCATCTAGGTAAGCAAAAAGAGAGTGTCCCATCATACCGCTGAAGACTGAATGGATAAGGCACATGAACACGGAAGGAGCATTTCTCAGACCAAAAGGGAGGCTCTTAAACTGAAAATATCCGGAAGGGGTTCTAAAGGCTGTAACTGGGCGAGAGGATTCTTCCATTTCGACCTGCCAGTACCCACTGAGGAGGTCTAAAGATTAAAAGACTACGCTATTTTCACCAAGGGATTCTAGCAAATCAGTGAGGACGGGTAACGGGAAACGGTCTGGAACGGTGACAGAATTGACCTTACGATAGTCGACTACTGGTCTAAAGTTGCCGTCCTTCTTTGGTACTAAGAAAAGTGGGCTATTCCATGGACTGACGGAGGGCACAATAATGTCCTGGTCTAACATGTTTTGTACCATTTGATCTGTCTGCTTTCTCTGCCTGTGAGGAAATCGATACGCTGGTATGTAAATCAGCTGAGTTCCTGGTAGTAGTTCAATCGTATGTTTTACAAGGTCTGTTCTACCCATCGGTTCACCGGGTAAGGCAACCACGTTTCTGTACGAGGTCAGAAGGTTGAGGAGTTGAGGCGTATTTTCTGGGAAATCTGTGCAAGTGAGATGTGAGAGCATATCGGGTGAATTTGTCGGCGCAGATCCTGTAGAGTTAATAGTACATACACCGATTGGCGTACTATCATCAGTCTGAATAGTAGGAATTGAGGAAGCCTGGCACACCTTTACGCCCGATGGGTATCCTAGAAAGTCTCCAATCTTTACACCACTTTTAAGTTTTAGTGGAGCATTTGTGACACTGAGCAAGTAGAGGTAGCATAAACTGTCCTCTAAGACCGTACACCACGCTGACTCATTAGTCAAGCCATTCACACAACACGTCTCAGGTAGTGTTAGTACATCCACTCCTTCTTTCGCACCGGCAACACAAACAGAGACTTTGGTGAACTCATGTGGTAAGAAAATTGTGCACGTATTCGTTACTGCACGTTTCGTCTCTGCATGTTGGAGAAGATCTTTCACAATGTGTGAGGTAGGTAATTGAGACATGTCTGAGTCAGCGATGGTATTGTCGGGAGAGAAGGTAAGAGCCATGTCCAAAGGCTGAGATGATGTATCAGTAGACATTGAGGAATTTATGTCCTTGCTCGCAGTCAGTAAAGGAATGATCTCTGTATTCTCAGATGATGATAGTGGTGGTTTGGGCTGGGTTGGACTTTTTGGTAGTGATAGGGATAGAGGTAATGGAAGGACTGATTTGATCGTAAGAACAGGACGGGGACATTCCATACTGTAAACCAGGAATCCAGAAATGTCTATACTACCACAAGCAGGTAATAATGCAATGGAGTGTTGTGCCATGGTGGAGAAACCAATAAGGGCATCTGTGGGATACTGCAAGTCATTAGTGACATGAATTTCAATTGGGATAGGGGGCAAATCTCCATGTAGTTTGACTTCAAGGGTGACTCTTCCCTTAACCGTAAACTCTGAGCCTTCAACACCACATAGGCGAATGTCTGGTGGTTCTAGGAAACTGACGTGGTTGTGATGTAGTTGAAGAAGATGTAAGGAATTGTCGGAGATCAGATTAACTATACTGTAGATCCTGTGTCCAAGAAGAATGACGTTAGTATGTCATGACTGCATCCGAGAATGACTAAACCCGAGGATGTTATGGGACCTACATGGCGGATGGGGAGTTGGGTTTCTGGTTCTACGTGATATTGGGCCGATACGGGCGCGGCGCTTCCCCTGACTGTGGGCGGTTGAGGTAACGACATTCCTCAGTGGTGTGAGTCATGCTTGATTTGTGGTATTTGCAGTGTGGACGATGTGAGCGGGAAGGCGTACGCTGTCTGGTTTGGGAGTGAGGACGTCTGTATGTACGGTCGCAACTGGATGCTCGATGTCCAGGATGACCACAGTGCCAGCAAAGAATCGAAGATTGTCTGTTCCGTCGGGCACTAGATTGATCACGGCCTGAGGTAGGAGAACGATGCGTGGCAGGTCTGCCGTGTGTGGTGGGATGGGAGCGAGATTTGTCTGGGGTAGTGGAGGTGTGACAGACTGAGGAGGTCAAGGGTTGGGTGGTGCACTGACGCATGTAGTTTGAACCGGTTCTTTCATGAATGGCTTTAGTGACCTGAATAATTTTATCTCCTGGATTGAAACCGATTTCCAAGGCTAGCTCTCGCTGTTTAGGAGTAAGCCAGTGAAGGAATCTCAGGTAACCAATTAAGTCAACAAAGTTGGTGAGTGAAAGCATTGGAACGCCATTATTGTTTTCTAACCATTTCGTGCCTACCAGTAATTGGAGCATCTTGCTACTAGTTGCTTTCATGGCGGCAGCAGCTTCACGGAGCTTGACATGTTGCGCTGGGACCCTCAAGTCCTCATCTAGTTGGTTTAGGAGATTAATGAATCCCATGAGAGACGCGGTATTTGAATGCTGGCAACAAAGGCTGATGAGTTCCGTACGAAAATCAGCAAAGGTATGAATGTTAGCAAAATGTCCTGCACGGATTGCGGATCCGACGTCCGAGTTGCCGTGGTGCAAGCAACCCATGAGGTAGGCTACTTTGAGCGATTCATCGGTGATCTACCTATTGTGGATGTCTGTTTCGACTTCCCTGAGGAAATCATAGACAGACTTAATTGGGTCCTGGCCGGTAAATTTGGGACGATTGGCATCGTCGAGATAGATAGACTGTGGAGGGTTGGCCATGGCTGGAAGTGCAGAAGGGGCGGTAGGAGAGGAGTGGGAGAGAGAGAAGGTAGTGGTAGTTAAGGGCGAGGAAGACGGGGTATGAAGGGAGGCAAGAGAAGGAACGACAGGGGAAGGAGTAGAGGAAGTAGAAGGGAATGTAGAGGCAGGAGTAGAGGAGGAGGTATCTGGATTTACGAGTGTAGGATGGGTAGTAAGTGATTCCGCGGGAAGGGAAACGGGAGTCTCAGGTACAGGGCGGTGGTACTCTTTGCCACTTTGTAAATGAGTGATTGTGTTACAGTCGGCAGACGGGGTATGATCAGGTGATGTTTCCGGGTCGAGAGGGCTGGTGTTAAGCGGTTGACGTGGAAAGTATGATATTTAATGCGGCAATGGAAGATGAAATGATGAAGATGGATATGTAGGTGGAAATGTATAGTATAACAATTAGAGAATGGAATACACGAGTAGGTGTGAAAATGAATGAAGGTGCAGGGATGGATATTTTAAATAAAGGCGAAGGATGAGATGGATTATAAATAATGTAGGTGAAGACGAAAACGGGGTAATGGAAATGAAATGGAATATTTACAATATCCAATCTGTAGAGAAAATCGAGGATAATCTCTATAGAAAGGTAAGGTATGCTATAGTTACACAGTAGAGACGGTATTGACGAGATGTACGACGTGCAGGTGTGGCTGGGCATAGCGGGGCTGGAGGGGGGCGGGGCGGGGTGGGGCGGGGCGGGGCTGGGCGGCGGTGGAGAGACAGCTGGGCAGAGAGGAGAGTGGCTGCGATGAGTCACTGGTAGGGAGTGGAGGTCGTAGGAGGCTCACGTAATTCAGACCAGATGTGGTGGCGTCGGGGCTGGTGGTGGGTTGTGAGGGCAGGTGTTGGTTCAATGCAAGTGTAGAGCTGTCGAGTTGCAAATGCAGAGAATGGCGGTGGGCAGACAGTGGGCAGACAGTGATAAGTGGCACCGTGGGGGCAAGATTTATGATGAGTTCGGAACAGGTGCTGGGAACAGGTGCAACAGGTGCGTAGGACGGCGATGGTGACACTTGCGGTCAGGAACAAGGTGTGTGGGTGGGGTTGTTTGAGAGGTGAGCACTGGTGAGAGAAATTGTACACCCGGAAAGCACAGCCGGTTATTACATCACTAGAGGCACTGAGGAGGGGTGAGGCTGTGAGATGCGAGATGTCGTGTATCTGTTGGTGTCACTAAAAATTGGAGGAGCCGGTCAGAATCTGATGGTTCGAAACACCGCTGCTACCAAATGTAACTTGCAATACTTTAGTGATAGAAACTCCGTGTACAAACAGCTAGATAAGGAGTTTATTACGAGCTCACAACAAAATAGTCTGCCCATCTTGGCTTTCTGCTATGAACTGACGCAATAACGTCTTCGCCCAGGTTTGGGCTCTGGGAAAGCGTGTTAGGTCAGCAAGTTTAGTGGGGGCATGTATGGATTGGGGGGGGACATATATACAATGGGGGTAGACACATTGTGGAGGGGGTACATATATATATATATATATATATATATATATATATATATATATATATATATATATATTGTTACGGAACAGAGAAAACTGTCCTGCAAAGTTCTAGGTTCAAAACAAAAGAGTTAGGTAAAATTACAAGTTAAAGTTTAATGCTCAAACTAACAACTAAACATTCAGGACTCATAAGGATAATGTAATGGCAAAAAACAGGTTAAATATATGGTTAACTGCAATAGCCTCTATTAACACGAAATTAGCAAGAGTAAATTTGTCTACGTCAGCCCTGATAAAATGAGAAAACCGGATAATGCTCAGTGAATGCAAGATATATTATTACAGATACAAATTATTATTACTACTGGCTGACAGCAAAAACACATGAATCACAAAAAAACTCACTAGGCCTACGAATTAACACCTTATGCTATACAGTACAAGAAAAAATGTAATAACACTTATACTCAAATTACACCGCAGCTAGATGGTTGGAGACTTCCTGAGCACTCACAATAATAACAACTGTACAGGGGAGGACAGAGATGTGAACAAAATGAGGAGTAGATCTAAGTGGCCATTAATGTAGAGACAGAGCTCATTATATAGGGGCCGGCAGAGCTTGATACATCTTGTAAGAAGGACGCGCAAATGAAACCATAGGGGACAAAGAGTTGGCAATCCTGCTCTGACCAACAGAAAGAACGACTTACTCTACTATAAGGGAGGAGGGGGGGAGTGAGGTAGAACAAGCACTATGGAAGCCACGAGGCGAATCGTGATCAAACATGCAGCATACTGTACGTTATAATTATACAAAGGATGATGAAATCATAGGCTATGTAACACCTCCCCACAAAGAAAAGAAACTTACAAAGGAAATTTCTTATTACTCTAAAACAATCTGTCTAAAGTCTAGATAAGCAATCTGCAATAACATTTTCTTTCCCCTTGACATGTTGTATCTAAGGAATACTCCTGAAGAAGTAGACTCCATCTTGTCAATCTCTGATTTTTATCTTTAAACTTACTAAGGAATTTCAGTGGGTTATGATCGGTATAAATGACTATGGGGTCAAAACCAGAACACAAATAAAATGAAAAATGCTGTAAACCCAAAATCAAGGCCAAAAGCTCTTTCTCAATAGTTGAGTAGTTCTTTTGAGGTGGAGTGAACTTCTTACTGTAGTAAGATACAAGATGTTCAATACCCTGATCATCCTCTTGCAGCAAAACAGCCCCAGCTCCTGTATCACTTCTGTCAACAGTCATCTTAAAAGGCTTAGCAAAATTTGGAGTAGCGAGCACTGGCTGACTTAATAGGATAGCTTTAAGTTTGCTGAAAGAGGATTCACAGTTATCGGTCCAGACAAATTTAACTCCCTTTTTCAGTAGGTCTGTAAGTGGTGATACAAGAATTGAAAAGTTAAGAACAAATCTCCTGTAATAACCTACCATTCCCAAAAATGTTTGTAGCTCTTTCCTACTTTTAGGTCTGCGAAGATCACTTATAACCTGAACCTTAGCTCCTGGTGGTCCAACGTGTCCATCACCAATTACGTACCCAAGGTACTGAACTTTAGCTTGACCAGACCCACACTTTGATAAATTAGCTACAAGATTAGCCTGAACCAAACGCTCAAGAAATTTACTGACATGGCATAAGTGATCTTTCCAGTTGTCACTGGAGATTAATACATCATCAATATAAACAACACACCCTGCCAAACCCTCTGTCACAACATTCATGAGCTTCTGAAATGTGGCTGGTGCATTCTTCATACCATATGGCATTACAGAACATGCAAAAGTCTTTCCTAGTGTTACAAAGCATGAGATCTCCCTAGCTCGTTCAGTCATAGGTACTTGCCAGTATCCCTTTAACAAATCAAACTTACTTATGTACCTGGCCTTTCCGATCTTGTCTATGCAATCTTCCACGCGAGGGAGTGGGTAAGTGTCTGTTTTGGTTATCTGATTAACACGTCTGTAGTCGATGCAAAGCCGCCGTGACTCACCTGGCTTAGGGACTAGAGTGACAGGAGAACTCCACTCGCTCTGACAGGACTCAATCATCTTGTGGTCGAACAGGTAGCCAAGCTCCTTCTGGATGAGAGGAACTTTCACTGGGTTCACACGGTAAGGAGGCAGTTTAATTGGCTTTGCGTCTCCAACATCGACATCATGCATCAACACAGTGGTTTTTCCTGGAGTGGCACGGAACACTTGCGGGTACTCCTGCAGTAATGCCGAAAACTCCTGCCTTTCCTCGGGAGCTAGATGAGAAAGCTTAGTCTGGAGATCATTCATGATATCAGGATTCTTCCCCAAACTATCACTCAGGCTCATGCTGCATGGGAGAACTTCACTTGCAGACTCGGGTGGAACAGCTACAGTGCAGACTTGGTTATTTTCGTCCCGCCTGTGATATAATTTTAGCTTGTTGATGTGACAAAGTTGCTTGTTCTTTCTACGATCTGGTGTGGCGATGACATAGTTTACATCACTGAGTTTCTTCTCCACGAAATAAGGGCCACTAAACTTGGCTTGAAGAGGTTGCCTATGCACCGGTAGCAAAACCAAAACCTGATCTCCTGGCTGAAAGTGGCGTAATCTGGACTTCTTATCATACCAAGTCTTCATCTTTTCCTGAGCAGCTCCTAAATTCTCTCTCGCCAGCTGTAAAGCAGTGGACAGCCGTTCTTTGAACTTCATCACATACTCCAGCAGGTTGACGTCATCTTCCTCCGACAGCCAGCATTCTTTGAGTAGCTTAAGGGGTCCTCTTACTTCATGGCCAAACAGTAGTTCAAAGGGTGAGAAGCCCAGTGATTCATTTGGAGATTCTCTTGCGGCAAATACAACGAATGGAAGACCTTTATCCCAGTCTTTCTGATGTTCCAAACAGTATTTCTTGAGCATCGATTCGAGTGTTTGATGATATCTCTCAAACGCTCCTTGGGTCTGGGGATGGTAAGCTGAAGACGTGATCTGGGTGATGCCAACTCTTTCAGAGACTGCTTGAAAACATTTGACATGAAATTACTTCCCCGGTCTGACTGCACCTCCTTGGGCAGACCAAACTTTGTGAAGAATCCTAGCATTTCCTTAACCACGTTCTTTGCTGAGATATTTGTAAGTGGAATGGCTTCAGGATAACGAGTAGCCATATCAATCAGAGTCAACACATAAGAAAATCCTGAAGAAGTCTTAGGAAGAGGGCCCACAATATCCACCAACACACGGGTGAATGGCACCTCAAAAGGAGTAATGGGAACTAGAGGTGCAACCTTTTCGGTCTGATTACACTTCCCCACAACTTGACAGGTGTGACAAGACTTACAATACCAGGAAACATCTCTGAAGATACCTGGCCAGTAGAAGTGTTTCAAAATGCGTGCCACAGTCTTTCTCACTCCAAGGTGTCCTGCCAAACTGGAATCATGAGCCACTCTAATGATATCCTGCCTACAAACACGAGGGATGACAACTTGATGTACAACCTCTCATTCACAGTCGGCTGATGCTGTTGGGGGTCTCCACTTCCTCATAAGTACTCCTGACTTTATATAATAACAAGTAGAAGCACCGGCTGACTCTTCCTCACTGCAAGCAGAGTTAGCTAGACCTTTCAACTCAGGGTCAGCAACCTGCAACTCAACCAACTCTTGACGAGACAAATTATCAACACTACAGGGTACTGCCTCATCTGGTGAGTGGTCCAAATTAGCAAGAAAAGTGTCAGCTAGGATAACAACATCATCATCATCATTATCCTCTAAGTCACCAACAATTTTAGACTTAGCCCTAGTGACAGCACATGCAGAGAACACATCATGGACATCACAATCCTGGGTCGCAGCCACTGGTTCACTAGACAACTGAGGAGCTGGACACACTTGACTTCCACCAATATCATTTCCAAATAAGAAAGTTACACCTGACATTGGGAGTGTCTCAACCAACCCAACCATAATGGAACCATTAAGAAAACCAGACTCTAAATTCACTCTGCACAGAGGGACAGAGAAGTAATTATTCCCTACACCTTGTAAGATTACAGTTTCATCAGAGGAATTAACATTAGAGCCTAGAACACTGGTCAGCATAAGGGATTGGCAAGCACCTGTATCACGATATATTTTAACTGATTTCCTGTCATTACTGTCCAGAGGACTGACAAAACCATGAGACAGGAAATTAGCACATGAACTCTTGAGAGTGTCACCCACGTTACTGCTCAAAAGAGGAGCTTCATCATGAGAATTTAATTTACCCCTCAAAGCAGGTTCAATTAACTCGGTTAAAGAATTCTGGGAACTCTCAAGGGTGGACACTAGACCAATTGACTGAATATTTAAAGACTCCTTTTTGTTCACATCACGCTGTCTCCTGAAACATTTCTTCGTAGTATGACCAAGCTTACTACAATAAGTACATTTACTTTTCTGAAATCTAGAGGTGAAGCTGGTATTTACTTCCTGAGAAACATCATCTTTATTCTCTTTCCTGTTACCTGTACTCTGAGTAGGGGCAACGTACTTACTCTCAGCTTTCCTTTTTTCTCTAGAATATCTCTTGTGAGTGAGAACATATTCATCAGATAAAACTGCAGCATCAGACAAATTATCTATTCTTTTCTCATCAAGATATAGGCTTACATCTTTATTAATACACCTTTTGAAGTCCTCCAGCAAAATCATCTGCTTAAATTTATCAAAATCAGAATCCACATTCTTAGAATTTAACCACTGCTCTAACAGATCTTCTTTGATTTTTGCATACTCAACATGGGATTGCTTAACTTGCTTAGAAGTTGTCCTAAATTTTACTCTATAGGCTTCAGGAACAAGCTCATAGGCCTTAAGAATCAAGCTCTTAACTACATCATAATTATCAGATTGATCCTGAGGCAAAGATGCATAAGTTACTTGAGCTTTACCGGTGAGAACAGTTTGAAGGAGTACTGGCCAATACTTTTTGGGCCAATTAAAACCTGTAGCTACCCTTTCAAACAACTGAAAATACTTTGTTAAATCAGATTCATTAAAAGGAGGGACAAGTTTAACATTTTTAGCCACATCAAAATCATCAGAGCTAGATGATCCAGTTCCACATTGTTTCATGCGATACTCATGGTCTGCCTGAATCCTAGCAATTTCAACTTGTGCCTCAGCCTCCTTAGCACGGGCCTCCTGCAGGGCTAGCTGTAACTTAACTAATTCAATCAGCGTTTGCTCATTTGGAGGAGTTACATTAAACAAGCTTTCATTAATCATGTCAACAATTTGATCTTTAGAATGATGAGAGCGAACAACAATTCCCAATTATTGAGCAACAAGCTTAAGTTCATTCTTTGTTCTGTTTTCTACATCACACACTGTTTGCATATTTGACAAAAAATCTTTGGCTTCATCAAGAGTAGTAATAGTAGACATCATGAATAAATCATAGTCAAAAAATATCAAGCAATATCCTTATGATAATAACCTGAATATCCTAATAAGAGGTCGCCAAATTTATGTTACGGAACTGTAAAAACTGTCCCGCAAAGTTCCAGGTTCAAAACAAAAGAGTTAGGTAAAATTACAAGTTAAAGTTTAATGCTCAAACTAACAACTAAACATTCAGGACTCATAAGGATAATGTAATGGCAAAAAACAGGTTAAATATATGGTTAACTGCAATAGCCTCTATTAACATGAAATTAGCAAGAGTAAATTTATCTAAGTCAGCCCTGATAAAATGAGAAAACCGGATAATGCTCAGTGAATGCAAGATATATTATTACAGATACAAAATATCATTACTACTGGCTGACAGCAAAAACACATGAATCACAAAAAACCTCACTAGGCCTACGAATTAACACCTTATGCTATACGGTACAAGAAAAAATGTAATAACACTTATATTCAAATTACACAGCAGCTAGATGGTTGGAGACTTCCTGAGCACTCACAAAAATAATAACAACTGTACAGGGGAGGACAGAGATGTGAACAAAATGAGGAGTAGATCTAAGTGGCCATTAATGTAGAGACTGAGCTCATTATATAGGGGCCGGCAGAGCTTGATACAACTTGTAAGAAGGACGCGCAAATGAAGCCATAGGGGACAAAGAGTTGACAATCCTGCTCTGACCAACAGAAAGAACGACTTACTCTACTATAAGGGAGGAGGGGGGGAGTGAGGTAGAACACGCACTATGGAAGCCACGAGGCGAATCGTGATCAAACATGCAGCATACTGTACGTTAGAATTATACAAAGGATGATGAAATCATAGGCTATGTAACAATATATATATAATTAAACAGAGAGATAGATAGATTGATAGATATTGATATACAGATATAGATTTATAAATATATGAAATAGAATGGCTGTCTGTCTTTTTGTCTGTCATCTCCCATGGAAATAGTGAAGATGCATAAAGAACTCTTTTAACAGCTCTCAAAATCTTCATACTTTACGACCAATTCAGATGTGTACATTACAGTTGCTTAAGTGGTGCCTCTGATGACCAGGATTAGAACTATTTAGAAATAATCAAATAATAATGGTGAAATATGATATTTCTACAACAATTTCATTATTGGCTACTACATATTGATGGGAAGACGGATTGGTGTGGATGGGTAGGTACTGTGGTGGGAAAATTGATCCATGGTAGGAAGAGGTGCCAGAGCCCTACCTCCCTGGGGAAATGGGCCCAAAGAGCGACCTAGGTTTGATGGATATCAGGGGACTTCGGGGGTCCTGCACAGAAATTCAGGGTCCCGGGAAATGCCGGTATGCACGATCATTGGGTTTTACCAGGACAACACCTGTTACCCCTGCTAGTTATTATTATTTTTATTATTCTTATTATCACAATCACCATTATTATTATTATTATTATTATTACTATTATTATCATTATTTTATCACCCATATTTAAAAGGTGGAGTGATAATGTTTTTTTCCTGCCTACCTGCCTGTGTGTGTGTGTGTGTGTGTGTGTGTGTGTGTGTGTGTGTGTGTGTGTGTGTGTTTTGTGTGTCCGACTCTGGGCATAGGTTGCACAGCCTGCTCTCATGACCCAGTAGTCCTCCATACCATACACCTCTGTACATGTCACCATTTCGGCGCTAACACCCACCGTCCATACTGAATATATACTAGGGCTGTCTGATAAAGGACTGGTGAATTGGTTTTAGTGGGGGTATTTTTATGACATGTCGGTGGGTCTACTGGTAGATCAGTAAAGTCTGATTTCATGAAATTCAAATCCTTAAACTGTTCCCTGCCCCAGTGAAGATTTGAACCTGGGTCCGGTAGGACTGCAGGCCACCTGTCTACCGATTCAGGAACCGCCTGCCCCATCACCTTATATCTTATGAACAGTTTGAGCTATTAACATGAAACCTTCAGGGTATCAAGAAATGGTCAAAATCTTGGACGAGTTCTAAAATGGGCACTCAGAGTCAAGGTCAAGGAGACCACAATGGCTGCCAAAGGTCAACTAGTTCTCATTGCCTGCCTTTAGCACCATTATTTCTCATGAACGGCTTGAGCTATCAACAAAAATCCTTCAGGGTATCAAGATATGGCCTAAATCTTGGCCTTGGCCAACAGCATATTCCGGCGGATAATTAGCATTCAGCACCCGAATGCATTCCTTTCATTATCATTATTATTATTGCAAGCATCATCATCATAATCACCATTATCACCACAACCACCACCACCATCATCATCATCATCATTAATATCCCGACCTCTTTTTGCCACCCAAGGATGGGGTGAGGTCGGACGTAGAACGAAATTTAAAAAGTAAACGATGATAGAGAGAACCAATCAACAACATGCCTGGTGAAACACGTTATTCATTCACCATTCAAGCCCCGCATTCCTGACTACTTCACACACACACACACACACACACACACACACACACACACACTCACACACACACACAGATTCTGCAAGTTTATTGATTTTCCTAAAGAAAGACTCATACAGGACGGTTGGTATATTGAATCCCCTTGCCTTGTCTGCTGTGGTGACGGCTCATTCTGCTGGTGTGAGAAGCACAGGCATTTTTGGTTACCTTTTAGTAGTAGTGGTAGTAGTAGTGGCAGCTGCAACCACAAGCTCATCTGAACATGAACCCAATGGACTGCAGGTTGAAGCTGCTCTTATGCAATCCACCGTCTTCTTTTTGACGGACAGGATGAAGTTGAGGGACGTTTGCATAATCAAGCAGTACAGCAGCCACTACATACAGGATTCCGTCTCCAGCAACCTTGTGAAATTGCTAATAAACCACACAATCAGTAGACGGAAAAACGAGGGGAAGGAGGACAGGCCATATACTGTACAAAAAGTGTTAGGGAAGTATAAAATAATATAGAGTAGACAATAGATCATTTCCATGTGACGTCACGAGTCATGTGACTTTTGTTTATGGCGCCACATTGGACGGCAAATTGTCGGACGTCTATAGAGAGAGAATTGCAGAATCCACAATGGTATTGCACTGTTGTGCCTTTGGCTGTACGACAAGGCAGAACACTGGAAGTGGGGTACACTTCTACCTGTTTCTAGCCAATAAGGAAAGGCGACAGAAGTGGGTAGCTGCTGTGAAAAAGGAGAATTGGCAGTCGACGGCCTACTCCCAGCTCTATAGCAAGCATTTCGTACCAGGTGAACTGATGATTTGTAAGTAGATACGGGCATATTTATCACTCTTAGAAGTTGTAGGTGTCATGGAATAATCTTAATTATGTTTATGTCACATAGCACAAAACCCACAAGGCCATGTGTGTGTGTGTGTGTGTGTGTGTGTGTGTGTGTGTGTGTGTGTGTGCGTGGGAAAAGAGGAGGAGGGTCCATGTCCCAGGACTTGTTATTATTCCAGAGTTCCACCCAAACAAAATCGGACATAACAGTGATGGTCAAGAATGTTCGATGTGTAAGAAAAACCGATTAAGTTGCAGGTTAGGGCATACTTCAAGTTAGGTCAGGTCAGGTAAGGTGGTTAGGTTAGGTTAGGTTAAAGCTTGTATTATTTTTTTGTCAAAGATTTTCACTGTAATTCATTTGAAACTGATATTTGTGTCATGGTGATGATTTTAATAACAGTGCAGTACAGAACTCTCTTCAAAACTTGAGTGTAAACCTGTTATATACCACTGTGAGCCTGTCTGCTAAGCAATGTTTCAGTTACAACTGAAGCATAATTACTAGTACTACAATTATAAATACAGTAATTTTCTATTTTATTTGGAAATGAATGTTGCTCCACAGAAAGCAAAACTGTCAATACATGCTCCAATTAAACATACATTTCTCACTTACTACAAAAATACTTTAATTACAGATAAGAGGATGAATAACGTACTTGTATCAACAGCCCTCTGTATTTATCTATTACCAGGTATGTAGCTACTGAGATTTTTCTGTTAGTATATAATGTAAAATCATTAAAACTATATTGTTGAAGTCTTTTAGTTTTTTGATGTGATACTCATCAGCATGAAATAAATGACCTTAATTTAAATTTGTGCCAGTGTTGTTTCAGTTGCATTTTATGCATTTTATGTAAAACTACTTTAAACATACGGTATATAGGCTGTGTGTATGTATCTAGCCCTATAATTGCTGCAATTTCCAAAATAAGTAAATTTTTTTTGGCAAATTTCCAGAATTACAACCAACTCACCTCGAGGCTTAAAATTTTCATTTTTTAATGTTTTATAGTGTGATTATTATGAATCTGATATTCATTTCTTTCAGAAATTATTTTGTTTTATTCCAAACCAAGCTAACCCAACCAGCCTAATGTAGCCTAACTTAATTTAGGACCTAACTTCAAGTTTAAGAAGAAAGGATCCCTGCAGTAGGCCAATAGGCCCATTCTAGGGAGCTCCCACAAGAGTGTGACTAATTTACCTTGCCTACAATAGCTTATGCAGGCCTATGCTAGGCAGCTCTCACAGGAGTGTGACTAAAAGAATGACAAATTTTGTACGTAACCCATACCTGTCATACACTTATCTAGCCAATGCCTGAATCTTTCTAAATAGAGGGCAGAAACTACTGTAGGATATTTCACTGAGAAACCTATTCCATTCATCAACCACTCAATTCCCAGTCAGTGTACACAATCCTTCCCCCTTTGGCCCCACGTCAGTAATTTAGTGATTACCAAGCAATTTACAAGAACCATATGTCAATTCCAGCTATCTACATTGCACATATACAATATGTCACGTCTGTTTACCTTAAAGGATGCCCTGTTGAACTTTGATGGAGTGTTTACCAAATACAGTAGTGACAGAGAGCGTCGTATCTGAGATGTGGTTTCGGTCCCAATCATTGAAACTGGTAAATTTCTCTCTACATATGGTGTAAGGATCTAGCCCCAAACAATGTATCTTGTTCCTGTACAGATCTTGGTGGCGTAGATTCAGATATCTGCATATATCTAACAGATTCATCACTGACAACCTAGTCTGGAAAGCCATTACTGTGAGGAGTTTGCCGTCCAGTATGGAGTCGTAAACAAAACCACGTGATTTCTGTGACGTCACTGGAAAAGGTCTATAGCAATGTTGACCAAGCCGTCCCCGCAGCACAGAAGTTGGTTGTTTAATGGACAGTCCTACTTTCTTATTCTCTACCCAAGTCAGACCAACCCTCCCGTACTACCACAAGCAAAAGTTCGCCAGTAATCCATCGCCAGCATGCTGCCTCCCATTTTATCATATTCTCCACCGAAAGTCATAGAGTATACCTCTTGCTCGAAATGTTGCTCTCATATTCTAACTTCATATAAAGCCAGGCAGTATCCTTCATTCTCAAAATCTTGTGTGTTTTTCCTCTCTATACCATTCTATGTCAGAGTATCCTTCCTTTCCATATCTTTATGTGCTTCATTTTATCACAAATAATATTTCATTAATGTCCTAATGTATCCTTTCTTCTCATGTTTTTTTTTTTTGTTTCGTAATCTTATCTGATATAAATACTTCATGTAACGTCAGTGCATATACAGTACATAATCCTTATAATCTACTGTCCTGTGCTTCATATCTTCACATAAAAATATATCATGTAACGATGGAGAATATCCTTCCTTCTTATAGTCTTGTGATGTGTGTTTCCTACCTCTGTTACATAATAATTTTCCATGAAGTGTCAAGAGTATCCTTCCTTCTCATAATCTTACCTATGTAATTCATATTGCTATCAGATAATTATTCCATGCATCGTCAGGGTATCCTTCCTTCTTATGTCCTCTTGCTGTGTACTTTGTACTAGCATCACATACAGATAGTTCATATAACGTCAGACAATATTCTTCCTTCTCAGTCACTTGTCGTGTGCTTCATACTGCCATCACATATGTGTCACATAACACTTTCCATCGCCACAACTGGAGGGGAAGTGTGTGTGCAAACTTTTGATGGTGAGTGCTTAATTCATGATAGGTTTTCTACACAGCAGTTCACATGGAGTAACCCACTCACTACAGTGACGACCATCCAATTCAGTTTTGACCCATCAAGAGGTTAAAAGTCCGGGACTATTCTACTCGGTGGTGATAATTAAGGCCGAGGGTGATCAGCCACACTACCCCCTGAGTGGCATTATGGAAGCAATAGACCTCAACTCCCTTCCCTTGGATGGAAACCCATACAAGTTTAATCCGGTTGCAGTGTCTTAGTCCACTAAATCACCATACGCCATTTGGTTATATGGTTACCACCCAAATTAGTAAATGGCCTCCTGGCTTACACGAAACAGTTTGGCTTGTCATTCAGTCCATAATCACTTGAAACCAGCACTACATGGAGTGAGTGGATGATAATCGCCCACACCTGCCACAGCATTCACTTCGACAATCACTTGAAACCAGCACTACATGGAGTGAGTGGATGATAATCGCCCACACCTGCCACAGCATTCACTTCGACAAGGAGAGTATCTATTCAATCCTGTTTTATTATTATTATTTTTTTTAGTAGGATTGCTCAAAAACTAAGAGAGATTTGGACCAAATTTGGGGGGTAGATAGCCCATGCCCCAGGGAACAATCGATTAACTTTTGGGACAGATTCGAATCATATTGCATATTCTGGATCCGGAAAACACATTCTGAGAAACCCTAATCATCGATGAGAAACCCCTAATCTATTCTGAACAGTGGTTTGGTAATTACGTTGCTCTTGGACAGATGCGCTCCACTAAGTGCCTCTCAAGTATTTGGCTATGTGGAAACAGTTCATGGAGTCAGGAACAATCTTCACGAGAAATCTTCGCTAGGAAAGATGTCATCATAGCAAAAAGAAATCATTAAGTGGTGGCTTAGTCGGTAGAGAGATGGTCTGATGTCCCAGTGGACGCGGGTTCGAATCCTGGCTGGGCCAGGGAACAGTTTACGGATTTGGATTTTGCTAAACACAGATTTTACTGCTCTACCTATAGACCAGTTCACATATCGTAAAAAGTCCCTCATTCATACCAATACACCAGTCCTGTTGAGACAGCCATAGCACGGATTCAATATGGACGGTGGGTGTTAGCGTCGAAGTGATGGTATGTGAAGGTGTATGGTAAGTAGGAGGACTGCTGAGCATCTGGAAATGGGCCGTTTAACCTATTCTCGCGCGCGCGCGCACACACACACACACACACACACACACACACACACACACACACACACAGTAAGGTATAATCAAGCGTATATGAGTTACTGTGAATGCGAACTGTGACCCACCTGGTGGCAGTCCCTTAGGCTTACTGAAGGTTCTGTAGAGGAAGACCAGAAGCACCAATACTAACACCACCTCCACCAGCATTGTCCTTGATTACGCTACCCTGAAAATTTGATGACGGTGAAGATGACGATTATGATGATAGGTGAACTATACCATATAAATCTCAAAGGAGAAGGTGCTAAGAGAGAGAGAGAGAGAGAGAGAGAGAGAGAGAGGACTGTGTAGACGGAATTATTTATAGACCTAAGGTGTGTTGCTTACTTATCCACTTCAAGGACACACACACACACACACACACACTCACACGAGAGATAAACATACAAGCAACACGCACTTCCACAGTAGGAGCCCCGACAGACTGGAGAAAGATGCCACTGCTCACCAGACGACAATTTAATATGCAAAAGTGTGGTCAACTTAAATTACCCTCGATTATACAATTTTTGTGTTACTTTACTGAAAATTAAATTAAGTAAAAATGACGGTCATAGCACAAGAGCAGCGTATCAGGCCATAAAGGAGTTAACTGGGACTGAAAAGAGAAAGAAGGAAATACCTGTACGAGATTGAAATGGTAATTTCATGACTAAAGATTTGGATATAAAAGGAAGGTGGAAAGAGCATTTTGAAACCGTTCTAAATAGACCAATCCAGCCTGAAGAGGACATTTTGCCAGCCGAGAGATTTTTGCAGATAGAAACAGGGGATATAACCTTGGAAGAGGTAGCAAAATCTATAAAGGAGTTAAATAATTTTAAGGCCCCAGGAGAGGATGGAATATTTTCTGAAATGCTTAAGGTGGAAAATGATGAGTTGATGAATGTGCTTTTAAAACTTTTTAATATGGCTTGGGATAATGGTGGAATTCCAGAAGAGTGGAAAAATGGAGTGATTATAAAAATAACAAAAAAGGGAGATTTAAGTGTGTGTGGCAATTGGAGGCGGATAACTTTGACACGTGTAGTTGCTGAAGTCTTTTCCAAAATCTTGTTGAACAGAATAGAGCCAGTAATTGAAAAAAATTTTAAGAGAAGAACAAGCAGGATTTAGAAAGGGTCGAGGTTGTAATGATCAGATTTTTATTGTAAGGCATCTAATGCAACAAGCTAATGAGATGAAAATGCCACTTAGTATGTGTATTGTGGGTTTTAAAAAGGCGTTTGATAGTGTTTAACGTGGAGCTAGGTTGAAAATTATGAGATTCTATGGTATACCAGAAAAGTTTGTAAATATTACTAGAAGCATGCATGAAGGTACTTTTTGTAAGGTAATCGTGGGTGGTTCTTTGAGTGATCCATTTGAAGTTAGGTCAGGAGTGATTCAAGGAGGAGTTCTTTCGTCATTGCTGTTTGTTTTTGTTATGGATTATGCTATGAGAAAGATTGTAAGGAGAACAGGTGCTGGAATTAACTGGAAAGAAATTAAGAAGCTGATAGATTTGGAATATGCTGATGATATTGTACTGACTTGCTGAAGTATTTACAAGATGCAGAGGGTGCTTGATTATCTGCTGGATGAAGGAGGAAAAGTGGGATTGGTAATAAATTGTGGAAAGACTGAAATTATTAATATGAGCGTGGAGAACCAAATCGATTGTGTAATTGGGAATAATATGGTGAAGAATGTAGAAAACTTTAAATATCTGGGAACGATTGTATCATCTAATGGATCATTAAACAATGAAATTGAGGAGAGGATTAGACAGGCTTGGCGAGCTGTTGGAATGTTGAAATCTGTTTGGAATAATAATATGCTTTCGGTAAATACTAAAGTGAAAATTAACAAGGCCGTGGTTAGACCATTTTTATGGGCATGAGTCATGATACAGTACAATTGCAACAGATCAGAATGAATTAGGATTTGATAATAAAATACTGAGAAGGATTCTTGGGGTAAAGAGGCAAGACAGAGTTACAAATGAAGGAGTAAGGGATATTACGAGAGTGGAACCAGTTAATGAATATGTGAGACTGTCTCTCTGGAAGTGGATGGGGCACATCTACAGAAAAGTAGACAGTTTAATACAGGATGTGCCAGAGTGGACTGCTAGAGGAAGAAGAAGTAGAGGTAGGCCGAGGGAAATCTGGTTGAGGACAATGAAAAAAGAAGCAGGAGAGGAGTGTTCATGGGACCTGAAGGAGATGGCAAGAGACAAATATTGGTGGAGAGAGTTCATCGAGGCCCTATGCATCCCGTGGGGTGCCACAGGAAATGATTGATTGATTGATTGATTGACTACTGAAAATAGGATATTTATTGCTTTATGTACATATAATCCTGGATAAAAAATGACATATCAAAATATACTCAGTTTAGGGAAAGTCTACATGCGATTATTATGTTGCCTGAGTATTGATTACTGTCGTGTTTTTAGGTGCTGGATGTACTTCTGTAAGGAAAAATGGTAACTGAGTATAACGCAATTGTACCTTACATAACAAATGAAGGAAATATGGTACTTAACAACTGAAGATCATATGAACCCACTGAGCTCTGTCACATGGAGGGACTTTCTCACGGATAGTGCCGCATAGTTTGTGTGCCCACCGCCAGGGGCCCAGGGCAGCACTGAAGATGCTTATAAACGAGAATGACTTGCATCAAGATAATTTTGGTGTGAATCGTGGATCCATGTGCTTTAGTAGATGTGGAAAAATGGACTACAGCAGAAATGAGACGTTTCCTTAGAGCAAAAGGAATACAATGCCTTTAACCCGTCACGTCCCGAGCTATTTCGCACCTCCAACACCCCCGAATCCCGAGGTATTTTCAAAAAAAATTTTTTTGGCTAAAACCTCCACTTTTCGTGAGAAACATCAAAATTTCGTACAGAAATCGCTCACCTGAGGTTTAAAATACTCGATCCAGGTAGCAGTACCTCCTTTCCTGACTGGGTTTTCTATCAGGCTGGCACCAAAGAAAACAAGTTCTATGGGAGGGTAACTATTTCACACCACTCATAAACGGTATTTATTTATTTAATTGGTACGAATTTATATGTAGTACGAGAGTATATTGGTTTTCAAACAGTAATATAGGCATTATAAGCATTGTTTCACTCACTAACTCATCACCATACCTGACCTTCTTTTGCCACATTAACTGATCATCATTTCTGACTGTTTCTTCCTCTAATGGTATGTAAACTTTGTCCTCCACATTGTCATCAATTGGGGAATCACTCTGGCCCTGAATGTCTTTATTGGCAAGGTCACTGGTAACAGGTGAAGTGCCGAGACAATGGCGTGTGGGGGGGGGGAAGTTATGCAGTGTAAGGCATTGTCCCTGCTTGGCATCTTGAAGAGGAATAGAGGAAGGTGTCCCGTGTATGTGTACGAAAAATCACGCGCGAAAATTTAAAATTTTGCAAATTAGGGACCTTGCAATTGCACAACATACCTGTAAGTTGTCAGGACTGTCAAATGCAAAATGTTGCAACATACTCATACGTCGACGGGACATGGGGGTTAAAAATTTGGGTTGCTAATCTCAGCCCCATGCGAATTGAGCCGAACAAGTCTTAATATTATTATGTGTATAATGGATAGAATCAAGTCAGGATTTGCCAAATGAAAGATTACGATCTTTGGAAACTGTATGATAAGTTTTTCCAACAGCTGATATTCATAACACTTGGTAAAAAAGTACTGAATGCAAACACAATAAGCTTTCATGGCTTTTAGTAAACTCTATGAAGAACTTTTGACCATAAATCTCATTAAGGGCATCAGTACAATATGTAAGATGAATATAATATTGGTATAATGCTTTATGCATGAGTAATACTCACGAAATGAATTTATAAAAAGGATGTTGCCCCAGCTCTGAGTGGGTGTTGACCATAAGCTATTTAGTGATCCAGCGAACACTGGCAACATTCAGGAATTTGTGGGAGCTCCTACTCTCTCTACCCTACCACATAAAATTACCCTCCCACACCAAACCACACAACACCACACAAACCATACCAACCCCTTACCGTTCCACACACTACACTAAACGATATCACCCACCCACACCACACCACACAAAATCATCCACCCACGCCACACCACACAGAATCACTCTTCCACACTGCACCACAACACATACAATCACCTACCACACCACACCACAATACGGAAAATCACCCTTCCACATAACACAAAACACAGGAAATCACACTCCCACACCACATCACACAAAACCACCCTCCCACACTACATCATTCAAAATCACCCTCTCACACCCCACCACACAGAGTCGCCCTCCCACACCGCAACACACCACACAAAATCACCCTCTCACACCATACCAAAAATCACCCACCCACACCACACCATACAAAATCACCCTCCCACACCACACGACACAAAATCACCCTCCCACACCACACCACACAAAATCACCCTCCCACACCACACCACACAAAATCACCCTCCCACACCACACCACACAAAATCACCCTCCCACACCACACCACACAAAATCACCCTCCCACACCACACCACACAAAATCACCCTCCCACACCACACCACACCACGCAAAATCACCATGCCTCACCACATCATCTGGAGGGAATTAATTGAAAGGACTCGAACCTCTTGCATCAATCGCTTTTGTACATGATAACTGTCTCCATGCATGATTAGGGAAATATTGACCCTTGAGCAATTATCTGTTAAGTCAAGCATTACCGTCTGACCTTGGTAGTGATATGGTGAAATCGTTGGTAGAGAGAGAGAGAGAGAGAGAGAGAGAGAGAATAGTGATATAGCTCCTTGACTTCAGTTTGGCCTAGATATTTGTCATTTTGCAGCTTACTTGAACTATGCCTTAGTAACGGAAAGAACATACTGTGGCCCTACACGCTTTCAACAGTACTTCTTTGTGACTACAGTTTGTTTTTACTCATCTAACGGAAATGGGACAACTTGAATGCTTAGCCACGGTAGCGTGAAATTTAATGACCCTTAGTTACCAGGTAGGACTAAGTGTCCATGTTTACTATAGTCTATTTGAATGACCTGTGCTCCTGAGATGTATGGGGCAAGTAGGGTGTGTTTGTTTCGCAGCTGTTGATTGGCCGCCGATAATGTCATTGAAGTAAATGTATTCATGAATTGCAGTGCAACATGAGGACGTAGGTGTACACCAAGGGTGGATGCAGTGCAACATGTGGACGTCGGTGTACGTCGTGGGTGGATAATTTGGTTCAAACATCACTCATAGTTTTATAAACCTTTATAATAAAGTTTAATTTTCTTTGATAACAGTAAACTTTTAAAGCTAATATTGACCTCTTTAGCTTCAGAAATTTTTCCCTGTTTTATAAGGCTTCATGTATTGATGGCAAATTAAAAACATAAATATATACAGTATGTCTTAAAATATGAAGAGGTGTAGAGTTAAATCATCAGTGGACAATCAGCAGCCGCAAGTCAAACACATCCTACTCGCCCCATACGAATCAGCTGTACAGGTCAATCAAATATGGTATTGCCAAATAAATCCTCCAGTTTGAGTACACCTGCCCATCAATTAAGCTTGAATGGAGTTAGCTCTATTTTCAGAGTAGAATGAATGCTTATAGTTCTTCTACACTAACTTGGCGTAGAGTTGGTATCTTTGGCATCTTAATTCACTTAGCTCAGTATCGGCATAAGACAATACAATAGGTCTACATCTCTTTCATAGCACTTATTCGTAACTATGCAGTTTTTATTCTAACTTTTCCCAGATTTTCGTCCTTTTGCATCTTATTTCACATAGCTCAAGGGTCGAATAAGACAGTACCACAGCTCTACATTTTTTCCATAGCGCTTCCTCGTGACTAGTACCATGTTCTAGTGTTATTCTATTGTTACAACTCTATATATGAGATGTAGGTATGGCAGTTCAAGGCCATATCAGAGTAAAATGAGCATACTCAGAATTCATATTTATTAGAATGAACGGCCTGTAGCATTATATTGTAGTGTTAATCTATTGTTACAACTGAGCATTGACGATGGATAGAATAAATTTATATCAAGTGAGAGTAGAAGCAGAGCACCCCGGGTTGGTTTGGCCGAACAGACCCGTCAACCATAGGCAGGTAATCGCCTCTGCAGGGCTATCCCCTGCAATGATCCGATGTTCCCTTGGAGCAGACACCGCCTCACCCCGGTAAAACGCGGAGAATTGTGTGGAGGTTTGGTTCCCTGATGGACGCCACATTTGCGTTTCCATTCAGTTGACAAGGGCACCATGGTAGACTTCACATCACCCCGTTATTTGGCTATATGGTTACTACCCTTTGTTGTAAATGGTTTCCTGGGTTAAAGGAAACCAAAAGGCTTGTCATTCAGGGATGAACCACCTGAAACGAAAAGATGAGTAACTATAGTCCATATCAGCGAGTCTGGCTTTTGACCATAAATCTCATTTAGGGCATCAGTACAATATGTAAGATGAATATAATATTGGTATAATGCTTTATGCATGAGAAATACTCACGAAATGAATTTATAAAAAGGATGTTACCTCAGCTCTGAGTGGGTGTTGACCATAAGCTATTTAGTGATCCGGCGAACACTGGCAACATTCAGGAATTTGTGGGAGCTCCTACTCTCTCTACCCTACCACATAAAATTACCCTCCCACACCAAACCACACCACACCACACAAACCATACCAACCCCTTACCGTTCCACACACTACACTAAACGGTATCACCCACCCACACCACACCACACAAAATCATCCACCCACGCCACACCACACAGAATCACTCTTCCACATTGCACCACAACACATACAATCATCTACCACACCACACCACAATACGGAAAATCACCCTCCCACATAACACAAAACACAGGAAATCACACTTCCACACCACATCACACAAAACCACCCTACCACACTACATCATTCAAAATCACCCTCTCACACTCCACCACACAGAGTCGCCCTCCCACACCGCAACACACCACACAAAATCACCCTCTCACACCATACCAAAAATCACCCACCCACACCACACCATACAAAATCACCCTCCCACACCACACCACACAAAATCAACCTCCCACACCACACCACACAAAATCACCCTCCCACACCACACCACACAAAATCACCCTCCCACACCACACCACACAAAATCACCCTCCCACACCACACCACACAAAATCACCCTCCCACACCACACCACACAAAATCACCCTCCCACACCACACCACACCACGCAAAATCACTATGCCTCATCACATCATCTGGAGGGAATTAATTGAAAGGACTCGAACCTCTTGCATCAATCGCTTTTGTACATGATAACTGTCTCCATGCATGATTAGGGAAATATTGACCCTTGAGCAATTATCTGTTAAGTCAAGCATTACCGTCTGACCTTGGTAGTGATATGGTGAAATCGTTGGTGAGAGAGAGAGAGAGAGAGAGAGAGAGAGAGAATAGTGATATAGCTCCTTGACTTCAGTTTGGCCTAGATATTTGTCATTTTGCAGCTTACTTGAACTATGCCTTAGTAACGGAAAGAACATACTGTGGCCCTACACGCTTTCAACAGTACTTCTTTGTGACTAAAGTTTATTTTTACTCATCTAACGGAAATGGGACAACTTGAATGCTTAGCCACGGTAGCGTGAAATTTAATGACCCTTAGTTACCAGGTAGGACTAAGTGTCCATGTTTACTATAGTCTATTTGAATGACCTGTGCTCCTGAGATGTATGGGGCAAGTAGGGTGTGTTTGTTTCGCAGCTGTTGATTGGCCGCCGATAATGTCATTGAAGTAAATGTATTCATGAATTGCAGTGCAACATGAGGACGTAGGTGTACACCAAGGGTGGATGCAGTGCAACATGTGGACGTCGGTGTACGTCGTGGGTGGATAATTTGGTTCAAACATCACTCATAGTTTTATAAACCTTTATAATAAAGTTTAATTTTCTTTGATAACAGTAAACTTTTAAAGCTAATATTGACCTCTTTAGCTTCAGAAATTTTTCCCTGTTTTATAAGGCTTCATGTATTGATGGCAAATTAAAAACATAAATATATACAGTATGTCTTAAAATATGAAGAGGTGTAGAGTTAAATCATCAGTGGACAATCAGCAGCCGCAAGTCAAACACATCCTACTCGCCCCATACGAATCAGCTGTAAAGGTCAATCAAATATGGTATTGCCAAATAAATCCTCCAGTTTGAGTACACCTGCCCATCAATTAAGCTTGAATGGAGTTAGCTCTATTTTCAGAGTAGAATGAATGCTTATAGTTCTTCTACACTAACTTGGCGTAGAGTTGGTATCTTTGGCATCTTAATTCACTTAGCTCAGTATCGGCATAAGACAATACAATAGGTCTACATCTCTTTCATAGCACTTATTCGTAACTATGCAGTTTTTATTCTAACTTTTCCCAGATTTTCGTCCTTTTGCATCTTATTTCACATAGCTCAAGGGTCGAATAAGACAGTACCACAGCTCTACATTTTTTCCATAGCGCTTCCTCGTGACTAGTACCATGTTCTAGTATTATTCTATTGTTACAACTCTATATATGAGATGTAGGTATGGCAGTTCAAGGCCATATCAGAGTAAAATGAGCATACTCAGAATTCATATTTATTAGAATGAACGGCCTGTAGCATTATATTGTAGTGTTAATCTATTGTTACAACTGAGCATTGACGATGGATAGAATAAATTTATATCAAGTGAGAGTAGAAGCAGAGCACCCCGGGTTGGTTTGGCCGAACAGACCCGTCAACCATAGGCAGGTAATCGCCTCTGCAGGGCTATCCCCTGCAATGATCCGATGTTCCCTTGGAGCAGACACCGCCTCACCCCGGTAAAACGCGGAGAATTGTGTGGAGGTTTGGTTCCCTGATGGACGCCACATTTGCGTTTCCATTCAGTTGACAAGGGCACCATGGTAGACTTCACATCACCCCGTTATTTGGCTATATGGTTACTACCCTTTGTTGTAAATGGTTTCCTGGGTTAAAGGAAACCAAAAGGCTTGTCATTCAGGGATGAACCACCTGAAACGAAAAGATGAGTAACTATAGTCCATATCAGCGAGTCTGGCTTTTGACCATAAATCTCATTTAGGGTATCAGTACAATATGTAAGATGAATATAATATTGGTATAATGCTTTATGCATGAGAAATACTCACGAAATGAATTTATAAAAAGGATGTTACCTCAGCTCTGAGTGGGTGTTGACCATAAGCTATTTAGTGATCCGGCGAACACTGGCAACATTCAGGAATTTGTGGGAGCTCCTACTCTCTCTACCCTACCACATAAAATTACCCTCCCACACCAAACCACACCACACCACACAAACCATACCAACCCCTTACCGTTCCACACACTACACTAAACGGTATCACCCACCCACACCACACCACACAAAATCATCCACCCACGCCACACCACACAGAATCACTCTTCCACATTGCACCACAACACATACAATCATCTACCACACCACACCACAATACGGAAAATCACCCTCCCACATAACACAAAACACAGGAAATCACACTTCCACACCACATCACACAAAACCACCCTACCACACTACATCATTCAAAATCACCCTCTCACACTCCACCACACAGAGTCGCCCTCCCACACCGCAACACACCACACAAAATCACCCTCTCACACCATACCAAAAATCACCCACCCACACCACACCATACAAAATCACCCTCCCACACCACACCACACAAAATCAACCTCCCACACCACACCACACAAAATCACCCTCCCACACCACACCACACAAAATCACCCTCCCACACCACACCACACAAAATCACCCTCCCACACCACACCACACAAAATCACCCTCCCACACCACACCACACAAAATCACCCTCCCACACCACACCACACCACGCAAAATCACTATGCCTCATCACATCATCTGGAGGGAATTAATTGAAAGGACTCGAACCTCTTGCATCAATCGCTTTTGTACATGATAACTGTCTCCATGCATGATTAGGGAAATATTGACCCTTGAGCAATTATCTGTTAAGTCAAGCATTACCGTCTGACCTTGGTAGTGATATGGTGAAATCGTTGGTGAGAGAGAGAGAGAGAGAGAGAGAATAGTGATATAGCTCCTTGACTTCAGTTTGGCCTAGATATTTGTCATTTTGCAGCTTACTTGAACTATGCCTTAGTAACGGAAAGAACATACTGTGGCCCTACACGCTTTCAACAGTACTTCTTTGTGACTACAGTTTGTTTTTACTCATCTAACGGAAATGGGACAACTTGAATGCTTAGCCACGGTAGCGTGAAATTTAATGACCCTTAGTTACCAGGTAGGACTAAGTGTCCATGTTTACTATAGTCTATTTGAATGACCTGTGCTCCTGAGATGTATGGGCAAGTAGGGTGTGTTTGTTTCGCAGCTGTTGATTGGCCGCCGATAATGTCACTGAAGTAAATGTATTCATGAATTGCAGTGCAACATGAGGACGTAGGTGTACACCAAGGGTGGATGCAGTGCAACATGTGGACGTCGGTGTACGTCGTGGGTGGATAATTTGGTTCAAACATCAGTCATAGTTTTATAAACCTTTATAATAAAGTTTAATTTTCTTTGATAACAGTAAACTTTTAAAGCTAATATTGACCTCTTTAGCTTCAGAAATTTTTCCCTGTTTTATAAGGCTTCATGTATTGATGGCAAATTAAAAACATAAATATATACAGTATGTCTTAAAATATGAAGAGGTGTAGAGTTAAATCATCAGTGGACAATCAGCAGCCGCAAGTCAAACACATCCTACTCGCCCCATACGAATCAGCTGTACAGGTCAATCAAATATGGTATTGCCAAATAAATCCTCCAGTTTGAGTACACCTGCCCATCAATTAAGCTTGAATGGAGTTAGCTCTATTTTCAGAGTAGAATGAATGCTTATAGTTCTTCTACACTAACTTGGCGTAGAGTTGGTATCTTTGGCATCTTAATTCACTTAGCTCAGTATCGGCATAAGACAATACAATAGGTCTACATCTCTTTCATAGCACTTATTCGTAACTATGCAGTTTTTATTCTAACTTTTCCCAGATTTTCGTCCTTTTGCATCTTATTTCACATAGCTCAAGGGTCGAATAAGACAGTACCACAGCTCTACATTTTTTCCATAGCGCTTCCTCGTGACTAGTACCATGTTCTAGTGTTATTCTATTGTTACAACTCTATATATGAGATGTAGGTATGGCAGTTCAAGGCCATATCAGAGTAAAATGAGCATACTCAGAATTCATATTTATTAGAATGAACGGCCTGTGGCATTATATTGTAGTGTTAATCTATTGTTACAACTGAGCATTGACGATGGATAGAATAAATTTATATCAAGTGAGAGTAGAAGCAGAGCACCCCGGGTTGGTTTGGCCGAACAGACCCGTCAACCATAGGCAGGTAATCGCCTCTGCAGGGCTATCCCCTGGAATGATCCGATGTTCCCTTGGAGCAGACACCGCCTCACCCCGGTAAAACGCGGAGAATTGTGTGGAGGTTTGGTTCCCTGATGGACGCCACATTTGCGTTTCCATTCAGTTGACAAGGGCACCATAGTAGACTTCACATCACCCCGTTATTTGGCTATATGGTTACTACCCTTTGTTGTAAATGGTTTCCTGGGTTAAAGGAAACCAAAAGGCTTGTCATTCAGGGATGAACCACCTGAAACGAAAAGATGAGTAACTATACTCCATTTCAGCGAGTCTGGCTTTTGACCATAAATCTCATTTAGGGCATCAGTACAATATGTAAGATGAATATAATATTGGTATAATGCTTTATGCATGAGTAATACTCACGAAATGAATTTATAAAAAGGATGTTACCTCAGCTCTGAGTGGGTGTTGACCATAAGCTATTTAGTGATCCGGCGAACACTGGCAACATTCAGGAATTTGTGGGAGCTCCTACTCTCTCTACCCTACCACATAAAATTACCCTCCCACACCAAACCACACCACACCACACAAACCATACCAACCCCTTACCGTTCCACACACTACACTAAACGATATCACCCACCCACACCACACCACACAAAATCATCCACCCACGCCACACCACACAGAATCACTCTTCCACATTGCACCACAACACATACAATCACCTACCACACCACACCACAATACGGAAAATCACCCTCCCACATAACACAAAACACAGGAAATCACACTTCCACACCACATCACACAAAACCACCCTCCCACACTACATCATTCAAAATCACCCTCTCACACTCCACCACACAGAGTCGCCCTCCCACACCGCAACACACCACACAAAATCACCCTCTCACACCATACCAAAAATCACCCACCCACACCACACCATACAAAATCGCCCTCCCACACCACACGACACAAAATCAACCTCCCACACCACACCACACAAAATCACCTTCCCACACCACACCACACAAAATCACCCTCCCACACCACACCACACAAAATCACCCTCCCACACCACACCACACAAAATCACCCTCCCACACCACACCACACCACGCAAAATCACCATGCCTCACCACATCATCTGGAGGGAATTAATTGAAAGGACTCGAACCTCTTGCATCAATCGCTTTTGTACATGATAACTGTCTCCATGCATGATTAGGGAAATATTGACCCTTGAGCTATTATCTGTTAAGTCAAGCATTACCGTCTGACCTTGGTAGTGATATGGTGAAATCGTTGGTGAGAGAGAGAGAGAGAGAGAGAGAGAGAGAGAGAGAGAGAGAGAGAGAGAGAGAGAGAGAGAGAATAGTGATATAGCTCCTTGACTTCAGTTTGGCCTAGATATTTGTCATTTTGCAGCTTACTTGAACTATGCCTTAGTAACGGAAAGAACATACTGTGGCCCTACACGCTTTCAACAGTATTTCTTTGTGACTACAGTTTGTTTTTACTCATCTAACGGAAATGGGACAACTTGAATGCTTAGCCACGGTAGCGTGAAATTTAATGACCCTTAGTTACCAGGTAGGACTGAGTGTCCATGTTTACTATAGTCTATTTGAATGACCTGTGCTCCTGAGATGTATGGGGCAAGTAGGGTGTGTTTGTTTCGCAGCTGTTGATTGGCCGCCGATAATGTCATTGAAGTAAATGTATTCATGAATTGCAGTGCAACATGAGGACGTAGGTGTACACCAAGGGTGGATGCAGTGCAACATGTGGACGTCGGTGTACGTCGTGGGTGGATAATTTGGTTCAAACATCACTCATAGTTTTATAAACCTTTATAATAAAGTTTAATTTTCTTTGATAACAGTAAACTTTTAAAGCTAATATTGACCTCTTTACCTTTGGAAATTTTTCCCTGTTTTATAAGGCTTCATGTATTGAAGGCAGATTAAAAACATAAATATATACAGTATGTCTTAAAATATGAAGAGGTGTAGAGTTAAATCATCAGTGGACAATCAGCAGCCGCAAGTCAAACACATCCTACTCGCCCCATACGAATCAGCTGTACAGGTCAATCAAATATGGTATTGCCAAATAAATCCTCCAGTTTGAGTACACCTGCCCATCAATTAAGCTTGAAAGGAGTTAGCTCTATTTTCAGAGTAGAATGAATGCTTATAGTTCTTCTACACTAACTTGGCGTAGAGTTGGTATCTTTGGCATCTTAATTCACTTAGCTCAGTATCGGCATAAGACAATACAGTAGGTCTACATCTCTTTCATAGCACTTATTCGTAACTATGCAGTTTTTATTCTAACTTTTCCCAGATTTTCGTCCTTTTGCATCTTATTTCACGTAGCTCAAGGGTCGAATAAGACAGTACCACAGCTCTACATTTTTTCCATAGCGCTTCCTCGTGACTAGTACCATGTTCTAGTGTTATTCTATTGTTACAACTCTATATATGAGATGTAGGTATGGCAGTTCAAGGCCATATCAGAGTAAAATGAGCATACTCAGAATTCATATTTATTAGAATGAACGGCCTGTAGCATTATATTGTAGTGTTACTCTATTGTTACAACTGAGCATTGACGATCGATAGAATAAATTTATATCAAGTGAGAGTAGAAGCAGAGCACCCCGGGTTGGTTTGGCCGAACAGACCCGTCAACCATAGGCAGGCAATTGCCTCTGCAGGGCTATCCCCTGCAATGATCCGATGTTCCCTTGGAACAGACACCTCCTCACCCCGGTAAAACGCGGAGAATTGTGTGGAGGTTTGGTTCCCTGATGGACGCCACATTTGCGTTTCCATTCAGTTGACAAGGGCACCATGGTAGACTTCACATCACCCCGTTATTTGGCTATATGGTTACTACCCTTTGTTGTAAATGGTTTCCTGGGTTAAAGGAAACCAAAAGGCTTGTCATTCAGGGATGAACCACCTGAAACGAAAAGATGAGTAACTATACTCCATTTCAGCGAGTCTGGCACCATCAGTGATGTCGTCAGCACCTCCGTACTGGATATACCTTTTAGCATTGCCTTTATATATTGGTTCTCAAGGTAATACATAGAGCATTTCCTTGCACAGAGGATTTACATCAACACTACAAGCGTTGAGGATATCAGAGATGGTGCCAGACTCGGTGAAATGAAGTATAGTTACCTATACTTATTGTGAAGCCATAACAAGGAAGCTCCGCCATAGGGTATAAAAGGTATGTGTAATATAAACAAGATTTGAACACTTTAGATTTGAAGACCGTGTTAACATTAGATCTGAAGACAAAGTGTCGAAGAACGCATGTGTAAATTTGACTTTTAGCTGAATAACTGGCAATCTGTATGCTTAACTGTAACCATACTCCTTTCAGATAATAAGAGGGATCACAGCTATATCTCTGGAAAGTTATAACTTTAATGCTTTTGTGGTGTCTCTAAAACGTTCTGCAAAAAAAGAAAAAAAAAGAGTAGATGTAAATTCGGTACCTTCCGTTAGGCTAAATAGCAAAATACTAAGCCAAAATTATTTAACAAATATTTTTTCATGGGATTTTCAACCAAATAGCTCTATCCCAATTACTTTATTGAATATTTTGATTTCAAACATGCAGTTTTTAACAATAAAAACGAGTATATCATCTTCAGCAATAAGTGAAGGTCGTTTATATTTGGCACAATGACTTGGGTTTCCATAGAATACCTTCATGTGTAATATCATCAACATCTAAGAAAAAAGTGAAAAAAAAAAAATACTGACAAACAAGAAGCTTCGATATAAAAAGTGATAGGAAGGATGGGGGAAACAGAGAGAGGTGGGTAGACACAGAAAAAAAATAATAATATAGGTGAAGGTAAAAACAGGCAACACTACGTCAAGTGGAGTTGGTGTGGGACTGATGTGTGACTGGTGTGGGATTGATGTGGAATGGGTTTGGGATTTGTGTGGGACTGGTGTGGAATCGGTGTGGGATTTGTGTGGGATTGCTGTGGTATAGTAATGGTTTGGTGTGGTATTGGTGTGGTGTGGAATAGGTGTGGTATTGGTATAGTGTCGGATTGGTGTGGTGTGGGACTGGTGTGATGTGGGATTGGTATTGTGTGGGACTGGTGTGGTGTGGGATTGGGGTGACAATGGTGTGGGTATGGTGTAGGGAAGGGTGTGGGACTGGTGTGGTGTAGGACTGGTGTGGTGTGTGATTTGTGTGGTGTGGGTATGGTGTGGGAATGGTGTGGGGTCAGTTGAGGGAGTGAGCACTGATACAGGTGCCTTGATGTTTGGATAATAGTCAACATGATGCTGTCGTGCTGTGGTCTCTATCACCGTGACCCGACACATTGTCTCTCTGTCTGTCTCTCTTAGTAAATACTTGGAGAGAGAGAGAGAGAGAGAGAGAGAGAGAGAGAGAGAGAGTTATATAGACATATAGATAGATAGATAGATAAATGCGCGCGCTCGTCTGTGTGTGTGTGTGTGTGTGTGTGTGTGTGTGTGTGTGTGTGTGTGTGTGTGTGTGTGTGTGTGCGCGTGCGTGCGTGCGCGCGCTTTTGTCTCGCTATTACTCTACAGTCTCTCTCTCTCTCTCTCTCTCTCTCTCTCTCTCTCTCTGTATGTATGTATAAATGCATTTATACAGTATGTGTACGTATGTATGCAGGGGCAGATTGGGCCGCCGGGACACCGGGCAAAATCCTGGTGGGCCGGTGGGTCTGTGGGCCGGTGCCGCCTGGCGCCTTGTCAGTATGCTGATAACCTGATTGGCTTCTCTAGTTTCAATACTATTATGTGCTACTCAGCAACCTACTGCTCTCTGCATTAATAGGTGTCTGTATATGTAATTTTGTCAGAAGACGGAAGTTATCAGCTGTATAATCAAGTTAATGATGTCCTGGCCCCCAAGCCTTGTTGGTGAGAGCCAAAATAAGTTCCAGCGAACATAGTTGAAATTTGGCTTTCCGTACGCGCACATTCAGCCCAGCGTTCTGTGGCTTGCATCTAAGCCTTAATCGTTTTTTGTTAGTTGTAAAGAACAAAGTTTTCCAAGGGATGAGGCACGTTGAGTACTAATTAATATATAATATTATGCTTAAAAAAAAAAATGAACTATACTAAGTATGAGTTTAAACAAAATCTGAAGTCGAAGTCAGTGCTACTATACCAGGTGTAACCTAGTAAGTTTCAAGCATAGTCATTACTTATTTACTCAGCAGCTCCCTGGCGTTGATGCAGGACCAGAACACACGCTAAAAATCGTCGAAAGAACGTAAGATTCAAGAGTCTCTTTGCATTAACTATCATGCGTATAATTCAAAAGTCTTTTGCATTAATCATTATGTAGCATTCGTATTCGTTATTATGACATCAGCAAACACTATACAGTGACTTTTCGAAGTTTTGTTTCAAATTAGATGAAAGTTGGTTTTAAATCTCATATTTTGTTTAACAGATCTTGATTTTTCTTAGTGGCAGGTAGTGGCGACCATCATCCACTCACGTTGATATATATATATATATATATATATATATATATATATATATATATATATACACATATATATATATATATATATATATATATATATATATATATATATATATATATATATATATATATATATAGATATATACACACGAGTATATAAAAGACAAATAAGGATGGAGATGACACCCGCCAGCATTTTCTTTCAATATATTTCTCCGAATTTTCGGACACTTCACGTGGCCATCATCAGGGTACATATGTGGGATCCTACCAAAGAGCAATACTCGTTGTACTACAACAGATATGGATCTAAAGTTAATCATTTTCTATATACTTTATATATGTATTATTAAAATGAAGAACATGAACAAAAATTATAAACTAACATAAACCAAACTTATCAAATCTATAGTCTTCGTATAGTATAAAGACAAGAAAATGAAACTAGAGCAAAAATGCACATATAAAATTAATACAGAAAAGCAATGCACAAAAAATATAAAGCTCACCAATCGGAAGTAAAGCCCCCAAGACACTAAGCTGAATAGAGCTCGTATGGAACTGGTACAACTATGTCTTTTTTTTTTCTTTTTTTTTCCGGCCTATCAACCATTGGGGCCGAAGCCCCTGGTTATTAAGGCCATATATATATATATATATATATATATATATATATATATATATATATATATATAAACATATATATATATATATAAAAAAATATATATATTTATATATATATATATATATATATATATATATATATATATATATATATATATATATATATACACACACACACACACACACACACACACACACACACTTCCATGCATACATACAGACACACTTTCATGCAAACGTACATTTATATATAATAATTTTAATCTTATTTATTTATTTTTGTATTTTAATTTTTTAATTTTTTCTTGGTTTTATATTTTTTATACCTTATATTATAAAGAAAAACTAATCTAAAGACCCTAAAACTAATCACCTAACAGACAAATCGCTAACCTATACTAAATCCTACAGAGACAAATAGCTAGACCTACACTAATGGTAAAAATACCTCGACTAACAGAACACTATCGACTGCAGATATGTAATGCCTTTCTACAATACATACCTGCACTCATCACCTGGTGACTGTCAGTCGAGGCACAACCTAATATAGGGGACATCAGTATATGAAAGGGAACCAGAGAGTCAGGAACATTTCCATATACGTCAGCTGTTGTCCCTAATTAGAATAACTTAAGCAAGATGGTATAATGTATTTACATAATTTGTACAGAAAGTGAAGAACCACGCCCAGCAGACCACCATCGACTGCAAGTGCCCAATACCTTCCTATATTGCACACTTCCACTCATCAGCTGGTGACTGTCAGGCGAGGAACTTGACTTAATGTAGGGGACATCTATATTAGAAATAGATCGGTGGGAGGAGGAACTATTTAAAATATGTCAACTGTCAACCCTAATTAATATTACAATATATACATATTTACTCTTCATAAAAACCATAACCACGCAGTAAAAAAGTCACATCACTCTGATCAGTCCGGTCTCTCTCAAGAAAGCCATCAATTTATCAGTCATAACAATGTCCCCATCACCCAGGATGGTGGAAAGGGTGAAGGGGACGTCTACTGCGCCGCATTGATTTATAAGTGAAGCACGTTCACGAATAAATCGCCGACAGCGCAGGATGATATGACTAATAGATAACACCGCATTACTGATGTCACAGTGCGGTGGGAAGCGTCTTTCCATATATGGTTTTATGTGGGTTAAAATGGTGGCATTAAGCCGTAACCGTGCCAACACTTTTTCTTCTAGGCGACTGGGACGGTTGGCAGTGTCCCAGTCGCCCAGGTACGGCTTACAAGTTGGAATATTAAGTCTGGTCCACTGACCTTGCCACAGAAGATTTATTGATTTCTTTCCGAGAGATAGACTCGACCGTAGATCACGAGGAACGTCCCAAGTCTCCTCGAGCTCTACAGCCGACTTTGCAAGTAAGTCAGCCTGCTCATTGCCGTAGATACGACAATGACCAGGCACCCAGATCAGCGTGAATGACTTGTTGCATGAATGCAACTTATTAACGATGCGGCCCTGGATCTCATGAGAGTCTGTAGTGCAAGATGCAATTGCCTGAAGGGCTGATTTTGAATCTGAAAATATGACAAATGACTCATGCCTAGAATTGAGAGCATAGTCTATGGCTTTGTCAATAGCAAAAAGTTCTGAAGTAAACACAGATGTATGAGTCGGCAACCGATACCTGAGGGCACATTCAGTCGACCACACACTTGCACCCACACATTCACTCGACTTGGAGCCGTTGGTGTACAATTGAGGGGACCCCAAGTGATGAACAATGATGTTACGAAACAAGTGGTGGACCTCCGCCTCCGGCGCCTTGGCCTTTGGTGCTGGGAGCCATGTAACATCGACTGTGAAGCCGGGTGGCTCCCAAGGCGCTATATTTTTAAGCACCAACTTGTCACAGTCACTGGGGTCCACATCAAGCTCCTGAGTCAGTAAGTGGAGGCGAGCGGCAAGTGGCCGACGCACCCCCCGCAGAAGTTGGTGGTATTGACGCAGGGGGGTACAGGCCACATTGCCGATATCACTTTTCCTTAACGTCCTTATGCCGTAGGACAAGGCCAGGTGGTCACGGCGAATACGGAGGGGAGGCACATTCGCCTCCACTTCCATACGAGTCACACGGGTACACCGGATGGCTCCAAGACACATTCGCAAACATTTATTCTGTAACATATCCAATCCTTTCAGAGTGGCATCGGATGCCGAGCCATACACCTGTGCGCCATAGTCTAGCTTTTATCGAATAAGGGACTTATACACCATTAATAAAGATTTTCTGTTGGCACCCCAGGTAGTACCCGCTAGGTACTTGAGGACATTTAACGGTTTATCACAACGAGCAAACAAAGTATTAACGTGAAGTTTAAAATTCGTTCTATGATCAAAATGTATTCCTAAAAATTTTACAGAATTTTGAAATGGTACCGCCTGATTATCCAAAGTTAAGCACAAATTAGGTACGTTACGATTAGTGAAAATTATAGCGGCACACTTACGTACGGAAAACTTAAATCCCCACTGAAAGACCCATTGGTGGACGAAGTCAAGGGCTGCTTGAATCTGCCCAGCCGAAAATTGTGCATTACGGGAAGAGTGCCATATTGCTAAATCGTCAGCGTAGAGCGAGTATTTAAGATTCCTCGGGATGGGAGCTAATGACAGAATATCATTGATCATAATACTAAATAAAGTAGGACTAAGCACACTTCCCTGTGGCACCCCGTTTTCCTGGATAAATATATCCGATGTTATGTTACGGGGCAATTTGACAGAGAAAGTTCTGTCCCTTAAGAAATTTGAAATAAAAACAGGTAAATTTCCTCTTAAACCATAAGCATAGAGCTTCTTTAGTATACCGTGTCGCCAGGTCATGTCATAGGCTTTATGGATGTCCAAGAACACCCCTATCATGAATTCTTTATTGGCAAATGCCTCTGCAATACAATGCTCCAAATTCATTAAATGATCTAGTGAACTTCTGTATTTACGGACGCCACATTGTTGATCATTTAACAAATTCTTCGACTCTAAAACAAAAAGAAACCTATTGTTAACCATACATTCCATGACCTTACATAGACAAGAAGTCAACACAATAGGACGAAATGAAGTGGGATTCATAAGACGACCAGCCTCTTTGGATATCGGTATGACGTGCGCAAAGTGCCATGAGTTTGGGAACGTTCGAGACGCCCAAATCTCATTGTACAACGCTAACATCTTAATCAGGTTGTCCTGATTAAGATGCTGGATCATACCGTACGTGATGGTGTCTGGTCCAGGGCTGGTGTCTTTACAGGATTTATGGGCAAGGAGCAGTTCATCTAGCGTAAACTCTTGGTTGTACGGGGAGTTTACGTCTTCTGTGGCAAAGTCTAATATCTGTAGCTCAGCCGTGCGTTTATGATGTTGGAAACGCGGGTCATAATTGGCTGAGCTACTTACATGAGAAAAACTCCTGGCGAGGATGTTAGCAACGTCCACGGGCTCGTCATAGATGTTAGTATTTACTTGCAAGGTGGTGATGGGAAATATGGGCCTTTATTATTTAATATTCTTATGGTGGACCAGACTTTACGTAATGGTGTTGTACGAGTCACCATGGACACAAAGGACCGCCAGGAGTCACGTTTGGCCCTTCTTATTATTCTCCTTGCCTCAGCCCATGCCTGTTTGTATGCAATAAAATTTTTCTCAGTGGGCTGACTATCAAAAATCCTGTATCTCCTATTGCGTTTTCTTAATGCTTGTCGGCAATCCGGCGTCCAATTAATGTGCTCTATGCTTCGCATGAACTGTAGAAGTCTTGGGAATAGCAGCCTCAGCTGCGTGTAATATGGATTGGGTTATATTTTCGACCTTAACATCTATGGTCTCCCCAGATATATCTAAATTGGCGACCCTTGAGAAGGATCCCCAATCTGCTTTCTTATAGTTAAATTTTGGAGGTGGAGGGTCCGAAATGATGTCGCGTGTATAAGAAAGACAGATGGGTAAATGATCACTTCCCAAGGAGTCGTCGTAAGGGTCCCATGAGAGATCTTCATGTATACCAGGGGAGGCCAAAGATAAGTCAATGGCCGAAAAGTTACCAGTACGATCATCTACACGAGTCGCTCTACCATCGTTCAGAAGACAGAGGTTGGACTGTAGTATTAGGTTGGCTACTTGCTCCCCACGACCATCAATCCTCAAGCTACCCCATTGATAGTGATGACTAACTTATTTCCAGGCAGATGTTCAAATAGTGAATTTAAATCATCACTATCAATGGGGCCATGTGGAGGACAGTACAGAGAGCAAATAGACCGATTACGTGTTATTAAATTTTATTCTGCACGCGACAGCTTCCAGAGTAGAATTTAGAATCACTTCCGTTTGTGGGTGCGATTTGTGTGTGTAAATGGCAACTCCGTGACCTTCATATCTTCTGTACGAATGGTAGTGTTTGAACTGTGGAGGATCAGGATGATCCTCCAGGCGCGTCTCCTGTAAACAAACAACGTCTGGCCAGTGTATTGACAGCAAGTTTGCTATATCTTGTAACTTATTCCCAATACCTCTACAATTCCACTGTAATACAGTGAAAGCGACGGTTTAAGATTTACGTTGGGGGCCAGTGTGTTTAGGCTTTTTTTGCCGCCTGCCAGAAGGCGAGCGACTACCGGTGGACCTATCCCGGTGCTTGCTTACAGAAACCTCCATATTTTCATCAATTACGAGGTTCCCAGATTCCACCGAGGAAGAGCTACCCTTCCTCTCCCTCGCTGGGCCAGGAGCAGGAAGAACATGAGGACGTGACTTAGTAAGGGTGGTCATATTACTCTTACAAGAGTTGTCAGGCTTCGTTTTAGGCTTGACTGACTGAGAAGTAGCAGCAGCCTGAGAGTAGGAAGTTGTAACAGGGGTATCAGGTTGAGAGGTGGATTGGACAGGAGGCTGAGATGGAGAGGTAGAATGTGTGACAAGAGGAACCGGTTCAGGGTCAGTCTGTGTCCCAGCAGAGCACATCACGGGATGGGACATCACCGCTGAAGCATAGGACCTATACGGCGTAGGAGTTGCATGCAACTCCTTCACCTTTTTCCTTGCTTCATAGTAGGAGACACCCTCAGTCGCCTTCACTGTGCAGACCTCTTTCTCCTCCTTCCACTTGGGACAATCCCTAGAGGAAGTGGAGTGAGCACCCTCACAGTGGAAGCAACAGATAGTCTCTGATGTGCATTGCTCAGCATCGTGACCCTGTGTTGCACATTTGCCACACACTGACTGTGAAGCCCGACAGTTCTTAGCAATGTGCCCATATAATTGACACTTCATGCAATGGAGTGGGTTGGGGATATAAGGTCTGACATTAACAATTTCATAGCCAACTTTGACATGTGCCGGGAGTGAATCTTTGCCAAAAGTCAAAACAATGGTGGCCGTCTTCGTCCTTATGCCTTCAGAAAATCTAGTTATAAACCGGGCATCGATGACATCTTGCTGAGCAAGTTCCTCTATGATGTCTTCCTCACTCATCACCATGAGATCCCTGTAAGTGATAACCCCCTTGCAGGAATTCATGGATGTTGGGATCTTGGCCTTGACATCATAGATATGAAACTTACGCAGCTTCAGCAAGTCTTTAACTTGGGAGGAATTATTAGTCTTGACAAGGAGGTCTCCATTCACAAGTTTTTTTACTTGTTCCACCTCCCCAGCACAGCCATCAATAACCTTCTTAATCATGAAGGGATTGAGACTGCTCAAGGGAGTGGAACCTAGAGCATGGATGATTACAAATTCATAATTTTTTACATTAATGTCCAGAGGCAATCGAGTCTGGGGCCGTTCTGTCTGGGGGCTGTCAGTCCGTTGATCGGTCAGGGGTCGGTCAGGACCACCTCCCCCCCTGAGGGGGGGAGAGGCAGTAGGGGCGTCCTCCATAGTACCACTCCCCCCTAGCGGGGGAAGTGAGAAGAAGGAGAGAAAACGAGCAAGGGACAAACAACCGGGGACCACACTCCTAAGTCTGAGGTTGCCCTCTCAAACCACTCCAGGGAGGCCCGACCGTGTTTATTCACGCCCCAGAGCGATCAGTGGGTGGGACCCTCCGTGGGCGATATGCAAAGGTAAACTCAGTAAATAGGAACAGACACCTACTGTTCCAAACTAATAGGGAGGGGAGGAAAGTTAGAAACTAACTAGCCTAACGTCACCAGAAGGGTGAAAAAAAAAAGCTAATGCCGGTGAGGTAGCCCTGGAAACTAGAGAAGAGCGCAACAGAAAACACGTCTACGCTCCTCACGACCATGCATCAAAGTCCAACTATGTCAAATGACAGGTCAGACATCAGCAACGGAACAAAGAGTAGTGAACACTGAAGCAGAAACAGAAACCTCATCAAACCACTAAGTATTGTTTACAATATTTAATTCCGGAACAAGCTTTTTAATTAACAGTTTTTCTCCCAATAATGCATCCCCGTGAGTCCCAAACCTACCAATAATTTGAAAATCATTCAGCGTGAAAGGGTGATCATTGTTCAATGAATGATCCCTAACAGCAGAGAAGGACATCTTATGCAAAAACTTTCCAGACCTGTAACTTTTCCCAATGTGTTCGAATACTCGTATTCGGAATGCCCTACTAGAGCACCCCACATACCTAGCCTGACAACTAGGACAAGTGAACTTGTAAACAATATTCGAGCACAGAGGGTCCGGCACACGATCCTTGAAGTTGAAAAAAAAGTGTCCGAAAATTCGGAGAAATATATTGAAAGAAAATGCTGGTGGGTGTCATCTCCATCCTTATTTGTCTTTTATGGAAGTTACGGTGCCATGGGTCCATTCCTGATGTGCTGATTATATATATATATATATATATATATATATATATATATATATATATACATATATATATATAAATGGAGCCTTTGTGGTACAGTGGTAAAGTGTGATTTCATATACTGAAGAACGAGGGTTCGCGCCCTGCCAGAGTAATAAACTTTGGGAGCGTTCTTCTGGCCACGTACTGCATTGGCGGACACAGGAGGTGCTGTGGTTGAACCAGTGTCGCATACTATAAAGTATGCTTGCACCCAGTCGGCTTGCACGGTCGATAACACTTGGTTCACAGACTACACACACATCCAAAACCACTCCAACACAATTACACTTACAAGCACTTCTCACCCTACATACAATCTCTACCAGACAGCCTAAGCCACTTGGTAGAGATACATTGGGTGTATCGTCCCACTTCGGGACGTATATATATATATATATATATATATATATATATATATATATATATATATATATATATATATATATATATTTCCCCTATTTCTGAATATATATTTAAAAAGTTTAAATTTTCAACTTCCTAACCTATCAGAACTACTTTCCATGGGGACATTGTTTTTTTGGTTATTTGAATAACTAGTATAGCTGTAGAAAGAGTGTGCACCTTTGTACAGGAACATCTAATATTATTACTTGTGTAAAGTATTCTGCTTCTCTAAAATGCATTGCCTTCTGTATTAATTCGTAAAGGAGCAATATTTTTTACATTACATTATTACAAATTTACGTTCTGTATCAGCACTGGTATTTGCATATTATTGAATATAGAAAAAATGTGTATATTTCATTTATTTGTATAACTACATATTATATAAAACAATCTCCTTCAGTAAAGATTATCACGTCATATACATGCTCATATCATAATGTATATCTTACATCAAGTAATTGAGTTATTACAGCTTAATAATTTCAGTTTTGTGGTAGATCTGGCAATCATTTTATTTTTATATGTATGCATGTAGATTTATCAAGGTCACAGTTATAATATTTCAACTTTATTCTTTTTACTCAAAATTACTGAATGTCGATCTGTCTGTATATATAATTGTGTATAACTTGAGTATTTTTGACCTTGTATAAATTTTGTACGGGACTTTGTTTAATGTGCAGTTCTAATTAAAAACTGCAGTTCTGAAGGCAAATGTGTGTAGTTCAGATACAGAGATATAACAGTGATTCTTCAAATAACATCAACCAAAATTAAAATAATGCATTTTTAAATTTTTTTGGATTATTATATTCCTCATGGATACACAGACTGAAAAAAGTAACAGTTCCAAAACCCAGGGTATTTTTATTCTTGAATAAAGTGGATACAGTCAGACTGCTCAGTCAGTGTTGTCTCAAAACTTACAAAATTTTTATCTTTACCTTGCTCTTTGAGGACTGTTCATCAGCTTCATCTGTTTCTCCATCTGAGTTATCTGTCTATATGTCTATTGCCAAACGCCCTAATCCTGTAAGGGGTGGCCACAAACAAATCGCCTCCTTGTCGCCCTGTCCCATGCCATTTCACTGCCCTATTCCCAGCTCACACACCCCTCTCTCATATACAGTACCTTTCCACTTCATCCCTCCAGCTCATCCTCGGTCTCCCCCTCCTTTTTCCCCCTCTATCTCGCTCACATACACTCTCCTCGTCAGTCTCTCACTCCCCATCCTCTCTAACGAAATATATGGTGGATGTGTCTTGTTCTTATTTTCATTTTAACTGTTTGTTATTAAAATAAGACTATTTTAATGATCGAATCATAAGCCAATGGGATGAAGTACTTAATACTGACCTTAGAATTTGTAGTAATATCCATTTCATACGGCCTCAGAATGTCCCTGTAATTGGTCAAATGTCAAAATTTTCTTGGGGACTTAAAGCACTCCTAACCCACAGCTGTATGGTTTCGCTGCGCTCGCCAGAATCACAGCCTACATTAATGGGCCGATTTTAGGTGTTTGCCCTGTTCATTTTGGGCTCCCAATCCGCCCCTGTATGTATGCATTTGTGTGTGTGTGTGTGTGTGTGTGTGTGTGTGTGTGTGTGTGTGTGTGTGTGTGTGTGTGTGTGTGTGTGTGTGTGTGTGTGTGTGTGTGTGTGTGTGTGTGTGTGTGTGTGTGTGTGTGTGTGTGTGTATGTATGCTTGCATTTGTCTCTCTATTACTCTACACAGTCTCTCTCTCTCTCTCTCTCTCTCTCTCTCTCTCTCTCTCTCTCTCTCTCTCTCTCTCTCTCTCTCTCTGTATGTATGTATGTATGTATGTATATATATGCATTTATACAGTATGTGTACGTATGTATGCATGTGTGTGTGTGTGTGTGTGTGTGTGTGTGTGTGTGTGTGTGTGTGTATGTATGCTTGCATTTGTCTCTCACTATTACTCTACACAGTCTCTCTCTCTCTCTCTCTCTCTCTCTCTCTCTCTCTCTCTCTCTCTCTCTCTCTCTGTATGTATGTATATATATGCATTTATACAGTATGTGTACGTGTGTGTGTGTGTGTGTGTGTGTGTGTCGGTCGCTTCCAATGTGGAGTCATGGATTTCTAAGAATGTTTAAATATTTATAGTTATATTTTTTCTTGCTTCTTTTATTTTACCCTGATGATATTTACAAAAAATAAAAATGTCTTTGCTTAATCGTGACACGAAGACCGTATTCCATGTGCCATAGAAGGCTCTGTAACACCTCCATCTCAGTTATTTATTTTGCATATTACATCGTTTTGTTCCCTTGCGTATTAAATACTAGTAGGGGTATCCGGCGCTGCCTGCAACAAAAAGGCCAACACTCAAATCCTATTTGTTCTAGTTCAGTCATTCTTTCTACTCCCGGAAGACCACGTACCTCTTATGCTTTTGAAGAGAGATTATAAAAGGTCCAGGAACTTTGTATTTCAGTTTTTGCAGACTAATGCACAGTATTTGTGCACACATATTTACTATTAGGGATGACTTCAAATGACATCGGAAGTCAACCTCATATAACCTATATCTGAAGTGGAGGTCATGTGAGTCTGCATACCAAAAAATGGGCTGCTGGGTCCGTCGTTCGAGCGTGTATTGCCGGTGACCTCAAATGACGTCCGATGGCTGACCTCAAATGACCTCAAACCAGTGACCTCAAACGACTTCTGACCAGTGAAGTCAAATGACCTCGGAAGTCAACTTCACATAGCCTAGGTCCAAACTGGAGGTCATGTGAGTCTCCATACCAAAAATTGAGCTGCAGGGGTAACCGGCGTTGCCCGGGCCAAAAAGGCGAATGCTCTACCAATGATCTCAGATGACCCCGATCTGAATTTGGCTCCCTTAAAACTATCCCTGGGTCACCCTGATTCAGAATATATATGGGTCTGGGGGTCTCTGGGCCTTGGTTTGGGCATGACTGAAGGACAAATAAACAACGCAGCTCTTTTATATATACTGTATAGATTTAAGAAACAAGTATTTGGAGCAGTCGCGCCGAAACTTCTCTCTTCACGGTGGCTGAGGTGGTAAGAAAGATGGTCTATTGTCTCGATAGACTCAGGTTCGAATCCCGGCTGGAGAAGAGAACAGTTTATAAATTTCATTTTCTCCAAAGCAGACATTACTGATCTACCATAATACCCTCTAACATGTCGTAAAAATACCCCCGCTGATAGGAACACATCAGTCATATTTGAGAATGCCATAGCACGTATTCAATATGGACGGTGGGTGTTAGCGCCGTGCTGGTGATATGTGTAGGCGAAGTACGTAGGAGGAGTGCTGGGCCTCGGGGAAGGAGGTGTTCATCCTATGCCCAGAGCAGGTCAAATAAAAGAAAATATGTTTTAAATTGTCATTATTCCATCATGAATGAAAAGCTCTTAAATAGATTAATACTAAATGGGACGCTAGTCACAAAGAAGTGTTATGTTAAGAATGTTGAGCCGTAGTCTTGTTCTTTTCAAGCAACGAGCTACGTGAATTAGGATGAAAAGCAACAAAAACCCCTGTCAAGTTAAGAAGCCCTCAAATATGACCACACTTGGCCATCCACTGAGCTGAAGGAGTTAGTATGTTCAGGCCAATTAATAATATCAGTATTATTAATAATAAATTCCTTCCATTTTATTACCTGTACTACAGCTATTATTTGATAAACAGCTGTGTGTGGCCACACCCATGAATTTATAACCCGTGACTGTATATACTGTAACTGTATTGGCTGAAGGTGTGTGGCAAGCCCCACAACCTTTTGTTGTATAAGTACTCTGTACAATTTTACAACAATAAGTATTTAAATCACTCACTCACTCAATTAATCAATTTAAAAAAATAATAATAATAATAATATTCATCATCATCATCATCATCATCATCATAATACTATAAATAATTAGCTGCAGTAGCAGTACTACTGCTAGTAGTAGTAGTAGTAGTATAAACAATGCTCCATAGTCCCACCTAATGAGAAGGAAGGTGACTCGTGGCGCCTGTGCTGGTTGAGGAAGCGAGGACAACAAACATTTTAATCTGAAGTAACCCCGCGCTCACCTACTCGCTGTCCTCAGTTGCCAGTGCTCGCCACCATCTGCAACACCCACATGCTTATCGTACAGTATTTTATATTTTGACCACTTGAACACAATAACACATATGTCGAGTAGGATGAGGACAGCAAGCACAGAAACGAACAGCATCTTTATTATCAGATGTTTCAACATATGAAATGTCATCATCAGTTGTCTATAAGGAATAACCTAAATAATAAGACAAAACACTAAAAACAAGAAGCGGTGCCAACGTAGGCCTATAGCAAACCCGTCCCCGACAGTCAATTTAGTGCTGACGTATAAACACAACAGGATATCCAGTCAAAGATGTTACGTATCAGATTTTAAGTAAATTGGGTGAAAATTGAAGATTTTAAGTCCACTTGTAATTTTAGGCCCGACCCACCTGACATTTACCCCCAACCACTAACTGACCCCCTGATGTAATGAGCCATGTTATAGGATGGAGATTTGAAAGATGCACTTTAGCTTTTAGTTTCAAGTCGATATGATAAATTTGAATGGAGTTATGGCGAGAAAACAATTTTTATTTACTTTTTTTCACATTTTGTGGGCCTACAGCCTGGTCCTTGGCTCAAAATTTAATCAGGTGATCTGAGGAACATAGCCTATCATACCTGTAATTTTAGTCAAAATAACACTAGTAGTTTTTGTGTAAAGTTGTTAACAGACAGGCAAACAAACAAACTGGGTGAAAACAATTCCCATCCCCAAGCCCTCGGGGCAGGGACCAACAAATATTGTCCCAAAACGCTGTAATAAGAACTGATGATAGAAATGTTTCAAACGAGTGAGAAATGAAACCTTGAGAGGTACTGCAGACATAGTGTAGTTTAGAGATGGGTTATGGGTCTTGATAGACAATGATTCAAGCAATCTTAAGTTACTATTTGAAGTATAAGAAAATATTTTAAAATACTCTTTTTAGGTATATCACAAGATTCATGATGGTCTCTTACTGCTGAATGAGGAGGGGATCTGAGTCTTTGGCCTGTCCTGCTCGGTTGACTCATATGCTCGTCTGTCCTAACCCTGAAAGCACAGATTGTGTGTTGCCACCATTCCCGGCCTGGCAACCTGGACAAGTGAGACAAATGACAGCCGACGAGCGTAGGTCGGTTGGAACAGGGTCTTTAATGTGAAAGTCGGAACAAGTTTTGAATGGATTGTTTAATATAATTTTAAAGTCAAGTTTGAGATAAAATTTAGCAAAAGATCGAATTAAACAATCTTTCATCTGAACGGAAATATCAACGCAGTAGGGTAACTAAGACAAAATACCTCCTTACTGGCAGTAGGGATTGGTTGTTACCCGTTCCCGTCCCAGAGGGGGTCGGAGACGGGTATTGTTTTCACTCGTTTTGTCTGTTTGTTTGTTTGTCTGTCCATTTGTCTGTAAACAACTTTACATAAAAACTACTGGTGCGATTTTGACTAAAATAAAGGGATGATGGGCTATGACCTTCTGATCACCTGATTAAAATTTTTTGCTATTTTAGGCCAAGGCTGAGGCTGTAAGTCAAAAAAAATGTTTAAAAAATGTGAACAAAAATCTTTTTTTTTTTTTTTTGCCATACCTCCTTTCAATCCGTTATAACGACATAAAACCAAATTGTAAAGGTGCATCTTTTAAATCTGCATCCAATAACATACGTCAATACATCAGGGGGGTCACTCACTAGGAAGCTGTAGGGGTGTCAGTGTCAAGTTGGCCGAGCCTAAAATTCCAAATGGGCATGAAATCGTCAAATTTCACCCAATTTACACGAAATTTGATATGTGACACCTTTGACAAGATATCCTGTTGTGTTTTAACGTCAGCACTAAAGTGACTGCTAGGGACGAGTGTAATGTGCCTTGGCACCGCTTCCTGTTTAGGCACGTAATGAATGTTTAGAAAGTTCCTTACATAAAGATAGAACAGGTTTTCACTATAGCCAATTTTTACAAAATATTTTCCCAGGAAGAGAATCTCATCATGGAACAGAGAATATGTAGATGAGAGGAAGAAAGCTCTGTGTAACAAGGTATGAACAGATTTGACTTTAAACATTTACAGCAATGGCTGAAAAAAAAAAAATGCTGCCCAAACGTGAGAAAGTACGCTTACGAACTGTTGGACTCTGTTTCAATAGTGAACTATTGTATATCATCATGACTAGTGTTAAGATAGTGCAAAAAATCATAAACATGGCTTTTATCTTTAACCCCTTATGTCCTAATCACATCAATTGATGCAATTTAAGTTTTATGCCAAAATGCCTAATCACATCAATTGAACGCGGCCTGTAAAAAACTGCGGAGCGCTTGCTCCACCCAGATTATGACGTACATGGCTTCAGGCCAATGAGAACTCGCCCCTGATGTGTCATGAGGGGGGATCGGACCAACCTGGGCGGTGGGGGGCACCCCTCTCTCGGCCGCCTCCATGCCACCCTCTACTCCACTCCCTCACGTCCTCCTTGTCCCCCATCACTCTCCCACCCCTCCATGCAACTGCATCTCTCCTCCCACAACAACCTGCGTCCCATCCCATCCTCTCTTGCCCCTCCTCCCTTCCTGCTAGCCTCGTCCCCCCCCCAACCCCACCCCATCTCTCCCTCCTTGTCGCTCACTACCCTTCCAACCCCCAACAGGCCCCCGAGTGTCAGGCCTGATGTATGTACCTGTTTCATATTATTTCTACTTCTTCCCAAATTTTTACATCTCACTCTGTACATTTCTCACTTCATACCTACCAGTTTCTGTACGTACGTAGTTGGAGAATGTTGTATGTTGTACTACATACGACGCATCTTTTTTTTGTTTTTTTTTCATTCTCCCTACCTGCCCAGATTAGCACCTCTGAGTAGTGTCCTTTGTGTTAGTTTTCGAAAGACTATGAGGCCTTGTAGGGCTACTACCCACACCTGTTTCATCTCCCCACACATACAAACACACCTGTTTTCATGGTTGGTGTGATAAATTCCAATGAAATGGGGAGTTTCCACAAGAGAAGTTGGTTGTTGCCGAAACTGTAGTGATAAGTGTGATGAAGTGTAATGATAATGTGATAACTGTAATCGTGTGATAAATGTGTAACGAGAAGTTGGGCATTAAAAAGTGAAATCGGAAAGAAATTATTATTTTTTCTTTCTTATGCATGCATTTATAGCATTATTCAAATTTATTTTGATGTCCTTGATGGTAAAAACATTTATATGCGTCTGTGTTAGTTTTGGAATGACTATGAGGCCTTGTAGGGCTACTCCCCACATTTGTTTTATCTCTCCACACCTACATACACACCTGTTTTTATGGCATGACAAATCCCATTGAAATGGAGGGTTTCCACAAGAGAATTTGGTTGTTGCCAAAATATTTCTTCCCAAGTACCATCAACGCCTTGTAGGCCTACTACCTACACTAGTTATCTCCCCACACCTACATACACACCTGTTTTCATGGTAGATGTTACAGAACACACTGAAGTGTTGTCTTTTCATGCGAAATGCTGGTTATTTCTAACCCCCGTACCTATAGGCCTACTCTCCACAGCCTACTTTACCTCCCCACGATCTAGTAATCTCCCCACACCTACATACACCTGTTTTCATGGTTGGTGTGATAAAACAATTTGAAATGGCCTGTTTCAATAAGAAAAATACATAGTTATCCAAATTTTCATGTCCTCGTTTGTTTTCCAGGGGTAACTATCATAAACTTTTTTTGAACTTTGACGCGCGATTGTGTGGTAACCATTAGGCCTACGGGGGTGCGGATTGCGTTGTCAGGTGTGTAAATTCTTCTTCTTTGGCCAGAACACAGTCAATTAGCCCTTGGTAAAAGTCGCCAAAACACCTCCGAGTTGCGGTTGTGGGAGGTACCCTGCCTGAAACAAGTGCGGTCTTAAGGGGTTAAATATGACAAAAATGTATCATCGACATACCTTCGGTACATCTATCTATCTATCTATTGCCAGACGCCTCAATCCCGTTTGGGGTGGCCACAAACAAATCGTTTCCAAGTCGCCCTGTCCCCCACCATCTCACTGCCCTGCTCCCAACTCACACCCCCCTCTCTCATATACCTCTCCACCCCATCCCTCCATCTCATCCTCGGCCTCCCCCTCCCTCTTCCCCCCTCCATCTCACTCACATACACCTCTCTTCGTCAGTCTTTCACCCTCCATCCTCTCCACATGGCCAAACCACCTCAGTGTGTTCCTCATAACGCTTCCTATCACATCCACATCCACACCACAAAGCTCCTTTATATCCTCATTCATCACCCTGTCTCTCCAAGTGACTCCACAGGCTCCTCTTAAATAACTCATTTCCACTGCTCTCACTCTTGACTTGTGTCCTTCCAACAACGTCCAATCTTCACTTCCGTACGTTAGAGTTGGTATCACAATACTGTCATGTAGTAACTTTTTCACTTCCATGCTCACTTCCCTGTTTCTTATTACTGCTTTCAAAGAACCAGCAACCTTTCTTCCCTGCTGTACCGTTTCACGCACTTCACCCTCCAAACCTCCATCCTTACCCATCACACTACCCAAGTACTTAAAAGTACTCACATTTTCCAATTCCTCACCATCCAACCTCGCTGTACATTCACTGACTTCACCTCTCTCAAAGACCATCACTTTACTCTTCCCTACATTCACCTTTAGATTCCGTTTCTTACACACTCTCCCAAACTCATCCACCAAGCCTTGCAGCTCCCCTTCGTCTTCACTCAACAACACAGTATCATTTGCAAACAACAGTACAGGGAGTTTCCAAACACTATCCTCTCTCACCAGGGCCACTCCAACATCCACTACCCTACCTTGTACCTTTTTTATTACCCCATCCATGTAAAGATTGAACAACCATGGAGACATGACACATCCCTGTTTCAACCCAACTTTCAAAGAGAAAAATTCACTTAGTTCACCATCCACATGCACTGCAGCCTTCGCACCATCGTACATACTCTTCACAGCATTCAACAACTTCCCATCTACTCCATATATTCTTAACGCTTTCCACAATCCTTGTCTATCCACCCTGTCATATGCTTTCTCCAAATCCATGAAAGCATATGACAGGGTTAATATTACTTGGACAATCTCTTAGGCAGAATGGCTCGTAATAGCACAGGAAGATATAGGTAAATGTTGGTCTAAGGTTCGGTCTCATAGCAACACCATTAATTTGTTTATAGAGGTCTTTATTGAATATGAACAAACCATTCTTCACACAATGGGAGAAAAGTTCTTTGAATACATTTTTTGTCATTACTTTGAAAAGTTCAATTTCCTTATAGAGCAGTTCCAAAATTATGTCTATAGTTTCATCAATGGGGATATTTGTAATCTGAGAGGTAACTTCAGAATTGAACATAAAATATGTGTCAGGTATATTAACTTTAAAAAGGGAATCTGTAAACTCATGTGAATTTTTAACTGTCAACTTATTATTGGATAAACACTCAAAAATGAATCAAGAAATTTAGTGTTTTGACAGTTTTGAACATTATAACAGATATTTTGAGTAGGAAGAGGACACCGAGCATATTTCAGACGTTTCGGCAGATTGGATGTCATTCAGTGGTCTAAAAGGAATTTTAAAAATGACAAAAGTATGTAATACAAGAAAAATGATAGAATGAATAAATAAATGAGAAATATAATATAGACAGGTAATGCAGATGTAGTGTTGTTTAGAGATGGGTTATGGGTCTTAACCCTTCTGTGGCTGCTGGTGTTGAATGACGTTTTACTGTAGCACTGGTGCTGTCATTGATGCTGCATGATATGTAGAAAACTGCATAAATTTGGGGGAAGTGAACTCACCTGTACGTCTTGGATATGTTGAGACTGACCTACACAACACTCCCACCCACCCCATCTGTCAGTTCAGTGCGTGCCCTATGATAAGTGGACATCTGCCTATCACTTGTGGCCATGCCTCCACCCTGTCACACTGCCACCCTCTGCGTGTACGTAGAGGCCTGAGAAGCCCTGAAATCCGGTCTGAACTGTTTCCCATGGGTGGAGAGTGTGACACTGACAAGATCGGATCTGATGAAGAATGTGGCAGTAGTGTTGATGACGCTAGTGACGAAGATAGCGACAAGTGGTATGCAACACCACCAGATGAGGATGAGGATGAGGATTCTGACAGTGACGAGAATGCTCCACCTCATCGTTGAGTTGTTGCACTACCACCTTAAAAGATAAGAATGGTAGCTAAGCAACTGTTTCTTGCTGGGAAGGAGGACGAGGAAAGGAGAACATTTCAGGAAGATGTGCCACTAGTGCTGGTGCACCAAGCTCATCCCTCCATGACTGCTCCTCCCTCACCATCACTTCCCTCCACCTCACTTGCCCTCTCACCATCCAGCAATGTTCCACCACCTGATCCAGCACCAAGGACATCTTCAGAACCAGGGACAGTTAGCCCCTCGGTGTGCATGTAAGGTGCAGAAATCTGTCGCTAAACAGGCAGATTGCAACAAATGTCCAGGCAGCAGTCGAGGGTGCAAGTATCACCTTCCTGAGCAGCCTACGCATAGACAGAGATGGCAAACTTCAGACCGAGGACCTTCACATTCGAGTCTGGTGTTCGTGAGACCAAAGAATTGATGGCAACTAGTTCAGTGCTAAGTTTCTTTCTTATTTTTTTGACGAACAAATGATAACCATTGCGACAGATGCGAACAGGTTTTTTCACCAGGGTACTGCTGACGAGGCACAGGAAGCGACCTACAGGACACTGACTTGATAGTGCCTTCCTTGTACAGTCATGGACAGAGAAACCTGGACAGGTGAGGCGAGGCAAATGTCATATTTTCTCTTTTCCCCCGGCTTGTCCGTCTCTCTTCGTTCACGACTCCTTTCCCCCATCCCCCGCACCCCCCATCCCGTTTACCCTCTCTTCATAGCACCTGCCAGGCTGCGCTCCCCATCCCCCCTTCCCTGTCCCCATACACGCCAGTTCGCTAATCCGCCGACCTTGAACCGTGTGTGTGTGTGTGTGTGTGTGTGTGTGTGTGTGTGTGTGTGTGCATCCTTGACACAAGCAACTCCCTATATTTTTCCGATCACAACCCATCCCTCCCTCTTCCCTACGGCTACTCTAACACACACACACACACACACACACACACACACACACACACACACACACACACACACACACGCATGAGAAGCTCATCTTCATTCTTCGTATAAGCAGCTGCTCTCTCTCTCTCTCTCTCTCTCTCTCTCTCTCTCTCAAGATTCTGTAGGAGTGAATAGTAATGCCAGTGCAAAGTATGCCTTTATTATTGTGATATAAGTATTATAAAATAAAACTTAGGAACATATTTAAAGAAAACAACTGCAGTAGGCTGGTTGGCCCATGCGAGGCAACTCGTCCTGATTTTGGATCTGCATACGAGAGAGAGAGAGAGAGAGAGAGAGAGAGAGAGAAAGTGAGGAATGACCACTTGTCCCCCCATCTCTCTCTCTCTCTCTCTCTCTCTCTCTCTGTCTTTCTCTCTCAATATTCTGTAGGAGTGAATAATAATGTCAGTGCAAAGTATGCTTTACTGTGATATAAGCTTTACAAATTAAAACACTGGAACATATTTAGAGGGAACAACTGCAGGAAATCCTCTCGAAACATCAGCATGTGGAACTGTCATCATTTCCTTGCGGGCCAATTAACGTCCACCTTCATACTTGCCTACTCCCTTCTGCCACCATTTTCGCCAATTCTCCTCATCTTTACTTTCCAATTCAGAGCATACCATTCATTATGATAATAATTGCACACACACACACACACACACACACACACACACACACACACACACACACATATATATATATATATATATATATATATATATATATATATATATATATATATATATATATATATATATATATATATATATGAGACAAAGACAGAGAGATAGTAGATGGGGGATGGAGGAGAGGGAGAAGAAAGGATGAAAGCAAGGGTTTAGATTGAGAGAGAGAGAGAGAGAGAGAGAGAGAGAGAGAGATGGTAGATTGGGGAGGGAGGAAGAGGAGAAGAAAGGATGGAAGCAAGTGTTTAGATTTCTCCTCATCTTTACTTTCCGATTCAGAGCATGTCAGTAGTCATGAAATAGTCATAATAATTACACACACACACACACACACACACACACATATATATATATATATATATATATATATATATATATATATATATATATATATATATCTGGGTTTGAGAGAGAGAGAGAGAGAGAGAGAGAGAGAGAGGTGAGGAGCGTCCACTTGTCCCCTGGGAATGACCAGCCTTCCCGGGTCATATGGCTAGGACGGAGAGGAGGTGAGGGAAGGAAGGGGATGGGGGGATACGGTTCATATGGACGAAGATTTAGTGGAAAAATCGAAAATGAAAAGGAAACTATCAGCTCAGCCCCTGAGTGTCCAAGTTTCTTTGTCCATGACTGTACGTGTTCTTGGCACTGACAATGTTGATGCCCATGGTGATAACGCATGTGCTTGTCGATTACAGGAGAACCGATGTCTTGACAATCACATGTCTCAGAACATGTACCAGAACATCCTACAATTCCTTCATTTATCGGACAACATTACCTCAGACCCAGAAGACAATTTGCACAAGATCAGAATCGTTTTTGAGAACTTTAAAGGCAAAATAAAAGGCTATTTTGAGGCTTTTCAAAAGCATGTGAAGGATGTGTCGCTGATGTTCTTGTTCCGTATATCTTTCAGACAGTACATCCCATCGAAATGTCATCATTTTGGTATAAAGGTATTTCTACTGTGTGATTGTTATACGGATGTTGTCCTGGATATGATACTATACACTCGGGCTACAACTGATATGCCCCCTGATGATCATCTTGGAATTTCCTTTGCAATAGTGAAGCGAATGATGGAAGTTTATGTGGGTAGAGGACACATGCTCTACACAGATAATTGGTTCCAGAGTTAGTAATGTACTTGCTAGCAAGAGGTATTGGTTTATGTGGCACAGTGAGGCCAAACAGACGTGACACGCCACGCTTCAATGCAGAGCAAGAGAGAGAGGCACAGTTCCAAAGCAACGTAGACCTGATTTTCTTGCCCTGTGATGGGGAGACAAGCACGATGTGCACATGCTATTAACTGTGCACACAGGTGCTCTTGTTACCACAGGGAAAATAGATCATGTAATAGGTGAGCCTATTAAAAAGCCAAATGCGACTGCAGACTACAATCATAACATGCACTTGGTTGATAAAAGGGACATGCAGATTGGTAGTGTGAAGTGCATTCGCTGTTCTTTCCAGTGGCACAAGAAGACATGTGCATTTTGAATGCACTTCAGTACTACTGTCAGAAAACCGGAGAGATGATCTCAGCGAGGAATTTCGTGCATGATTGTGTTCGAGATCTTGAAGGGGTACGGTCACCAGTCGTCCGTGCCACGGGGGTGTACAAATGAAGTTTGCGACCAAACAGGCAGACTTGCTTTAAGGGAATGGGATGCATTGCACTACCTGGAGAAGATGTCACCACCCAATGAAGGACTAGGGCCAAAAAGAGTGGGCAAGAGTGCACAAGTGCGATGCCATATGTGTGCAATGACCGAGAGGTGGCAGCGAGAGAGAAAGCTCACCACCTGGCAGTGCTGTGCATGCAAGATGCCTCTCTTCCCTCTCTGTTTCCCTGTGTATCATTTTTTTTGTAAAGTATTGAGTACGGGAAAAAAAGAACATGTAAGTATTAACATAATTATTGTCTAAGTGCCTATGTACAGTCACTCATAAAAGAAAAGACCCCCCCTGCCTTAGAGGCAATATAACTCGAGGTATTCAGTGTTGGTAACAGTGTATTTGACGTCAGCCATATGAGGGGATGAGGAGGGGTGTTTGAGAGGAGGGCGGAGTTAATCTGCACGAAACACTGCTTCAATCCACATTTCGAGTCAAACATACTTTATATCTGACTTGTTATGTTCTCCTTCACACAAAATTAACTTTATGCTACAAGAACAAAGAACTTTCAGGCGATAACACAATCCCATACCCGAAACATTTATGCATTAATGCCGCACATGATGCAAATGAAACCCCCGGCCTCAAGGGTTAAATGAATGGGCTCGACACACTTAGAATGAACTTTGAATGAACTTCCCCCAAACGCAGCTTCATACCCGCACACCTGACGTCATTTACAGTGTTACCAGGACCGATATCATATTGGTTGAAAGGTGTCTTGGCCGGGGGGGTCGTTTCTTTTATGAGTGACGGTACATACTTTGGTTTTTGGTGGTGATAATCTTGTTCTAACTAAGGAATTTCAATAGTGCAACATTGAAGTGTTATTGTTATTAATGAAGAATAAGTCAAGAAAAGAGAGTATGTTTCCCAAACAAGGACTTCTTATCAAAGTTTACTTTTGACCTGGAAAGGGGGAGGCAGGAAGAGGTCAATTTTGGTCTGCCCAAACTCCACAACCTGGAAGGTTAGTATTTTTTTTTTCCTTCAATCTTTTTCTGTGGGCCAGAATTTTTTTCCTTGTCCCGTTTTCCTCCTGTGTTACTGTTTTTTTGCTGGGAATCAATGTTGAGTGTTGTAACAACAGAATTTTACAAGCGAAACACCCAAATGCTTCTGCCACAAAATTAATGACTGTGCTAATCTCTGTCATTATCGTCTTCTGACTGTGCGAAGTTTGCCTAAACACACAGCTACACCCATTATCTCGACCGAAACATATTATCATCTTTCTCCTTTGCTACACGAAATAACAAGTATGTTTACGATTATAAATAAATACAAGCATAAACAAAAACATGAAAATAAAAAAATAAACACTTCTTTGTATATTTACCTATTTCATCAAGTTTTTTGTAATGGTTTGGATCATTTTACATACTTTTTGCCTTGTACTTGCGTTACAGCAACGTTTGTCGTGTTCACGTGAAGTTTTGGTGGGTGGAAAGACCTCCCTTCCTTTCCTGCTAATCATCTCGTTCAAGGTGAGAATCGCTGGTCGTCTCGCATTCACCTCTCACTATTCAGCCTGTACACTCAGGTGATGACCTTTATCTCGTCTAGGTCTAAAAACAGAATCTCCCTTTTCCCACAAACGCCACCACCCAGACAACAAAAGTAAGTCGATACTACCATAAACACAAGAAGCACCGAAAAATGATAAATATTTTCATAAAAAATATGTATTCTTTAATTGAAGCCTCACATAATATGTACTCATACACTACAAAATACAAATATCTAGCCATTCCACTCCATTTCAGCACAATTGATATTGTTTTTTCATTAAAAAATGAACTTTGTGCGATATTTTGTCACAGCAATACCAAGATGTGACAGTTATCATCTCCGTAAATTTGTGCACTTTTCATGCTTCATTGCACAGTACAGGATGGGTCTAGGAAGCTCAAACTTGCATTGCCAGGTGTGTCTGACGTTTCTCTTCAGTTTGGCAAGAAAAACAAATCGATATTTGAAACTTGAAAAGTCGGCCCCATGCTCGGCCCGTGGATCCCGAAAAATTCCCCACGGTCTGCCACGGAGGAGTTAATATACGATGAAACAATCTAAGTTACTATTTGATGTACACCCATGCACCAAAGTTTCTGTACCCCCCTCCCTCGGTGGAAGGAAATGGAATCCAGGGTTAGAGAGACGGCAGGTGACAGGACAACTGTGAGTAGTAGTTTGGTTCTGAGGTACGAGGTGGAAGATGAGAAACCTATTGAACTTGAAATCGAAACATATCCATGCTGTTCACCTGCCATCCATTATGCATTTGTAACATACACGGCATGGGTTATAACACAGACTATGTTATCATGGAGTCATGGGAACGATGCTCCAGACACAACCCATCTATTTCGGATCCTCATCGTACAAATGAAGCATCGAGCTAATTTCACTGCAGTCTGCATCACGGAGGCTAACACTGGACAAGGTGAGGTTTATATTGCTTTTTGTTGTTGTGCTAACTGATCCTACTTCATGTATAAAATAAAGCCAAATACTGATATATAATAATCAATCAGCTAAAAAATTATGTAATGTTTTGCCATAAACGGTCATGACGCATTGTTGTTCTTAATGTCTAAGTATTATAGTCATAATGTTAAATGACACTAACACCTGGGAAAACAAAACGTTATGTTAACGTCTCTCTCTCTCTCTCTCTCTCTCTCTCTCTCTCTCTCTCTCTCGTTTGCTTTTGCCGGGATTATCATTCTTCTACTTTTTACCTGCAGCGATAGCCAGCAGGTCAATGAGTGGCCAGTGTTCTTCTTTTTCTGCTTTTGCATCTTTTGTTAAAAGGAGGCTTTTGTAGAAGAGCGTGAAAGACGTTGGGTGAAGGTGAAAGCCACCAAGTCCTCGCACGGGCAAAAGTGGACCCGGCGACTTCAGTGCTCTGTGTAATAGTGGACCCTTCTAAGGTGAAGGATCGAGTGAAGTGGGAGCTCACAGATAAGCGTCAAACTGAAACAGGAGACTCGACCCAGGTCCCAAAGCAATTGTACTCTTGTTTCTTATTGTTTTACTATAACGCAACTTACGCAAACATGACAAATTAACTTAATAATAATGATGGAAACTGAACTTAACAAATTTTAACCTAAATGGCTAACAAACTAACCTACGCTTGTACTAAGGAAACAAACCTAACCTAACCTAACCTAACCTAGACATTCCTGGATAAGAGAATATGCAAAAAAAATGTACACAGAAATTAAAGCAGTGGCTGGGGTGGGCTCGATATCGTTGGTTTTGACTACCAGGATCGACGTGGAAGTGAACTGATGACTCTTGGGTCAGAGTTAAGGCAGGCCGGGGCAATGTTTGCGTGAGAACTTGAAGGCTTCGTCAGTCAAACTTCGTCCTGGGCTAACCAGATGGAAGGCTTGTGAAGGTGAGAAACGATGCTGATTACACTGTTGATTTATAAAGAGTCACACATTGACACCAGAGCATGTGGGATTTCTGTATCTGAGTGTCAATTGGTTACGGGTGTTTTCATTATAGGTAAAGCTAACCTAACCTACTACATTTGTTTATTTTAGTACAGTTCTCATTATTGTACAGTAAAGGATTGTGCACAGTATTCTTAAGTAATGCAGGTCAAGTATTTATTTATTGTATATGAAAGGCTAGTTTAACCTATTTAGTACTGTGCATTTTGTTTCTTATTGCACTGTATTGAATTTTTATATCTACAGTACGTACTATAGTCAAAGTAAAATTTGTCTGAGGAAATTTAGTGTTAGTCTTAAAGGGAAGATGTGTTTGTGTTGTTTGGCGATATTTTGGGGTTAACTCTCGTATATCCGAAAAATTTACATATCAGAACAGCTCTTGCCTGAATTATTTTGGATACAGGAGGATTACTGTATACGTTACCGTTTTGAAGGGTTAAAAATAGCGTCATAAGGTGATAGCAATTTAGACATTCGAATATATTTATAAAGAGGCTCTTAACTCTTCCATATGTTTTAATTAATTCAATGTCCAGTCATTTTTTATCCTATCAGGACCGTGGTGGTCTGGAGTTAAGGTACTCAGTCCTGACAGTTAAGAAGAGGAAGATCAGTCTCTCTAGCCCCTGAGTGGCTTTATGTGAGAGGTTAATCGCAACCACTCTCTTTGATATAAAGTCTCACAAGCCCAACCCGGTTGGAGCGCCGTAACCCAGTAGACCACCAGGCCTAATTTAGTTATCCCGTCATGTCCCGAGGTTTTCCGCACCTCCGACATCCCCCAGTCCCAAGGTATTTTCGAAAAAAAAATTTTGGGCTTAAACCTTCGCTTTTGGTGAGAAACATCGAAAATTCATAGAGAAATTGCTCACCTGAGGTTTAAAATACCCAATCCAGGTAGGAGTTCCTCCTTACCTGACTGGGTTTTCTAACATGCTGGCACCAAAGAAAACGAGTTCTATGGGAGGATAACTATTTTATCCACTCATAAACGGTATTTATATATTTACTTGGTACGAATGTATATGTAGTATGAGAGTATATTGGTTTTCAAGCAGTAATAAAGGCATTATAAGCATTGTTTCACTCACTAACTAATCACCATACCTGACCTTTTTTTGCCACATTACCTGATCATTATTTCTGGCTGTTTCTTCTTCTAATGCTATGTAAACATTGTCCTCCACATTGTCATCGATTGGGGAATTACTCTGGCCCTGAATATCTTCACTAGCCAGGTCACTGGTAACAGGTGAATTGCCGAGACAATGGCGTGAGGGGGGGAGGGGGGAGGTTATGTGGTTGTAAGGCATTGTCCCTGCTTGGCATCTTGTAGAGGAATAGAGGAAGGTGTCCCGTGTATACATAGGAAAAATGACGCGCGAAAATTGAAAATTGTGCAAATGAGGGACCTTGCAATTGCGCGACGTACTGGTACGGCGCCAGGACTGGCAAATGCAAATCGTTGCAACGTACCCATACGTTGACGGGATGGGGCGGGTTATTATGGTTACCTCCAGTGTTGTGTGCATTACCTGCTGAAAGTAGTGGCACAACGACTACCATTACTTAAAGCAAAATATAGTGTCATTTGAACTACAGATACTTTTTTTTTCACTCATCCTAAATGTCACGACCAACTGCCTAGCCCCGGGCTCCTGCGCTCCTCATGGGGCAACGTAGGATTCGATGGTGGATGGGTGAATTTAAGGAGTGCACTACTATTACTCTAGCCATTATCACTACTCCAAATGCGTTTTTTTTTTTTTTTCAGCAGCAAATTTATTTACCAGCACTTCTTAGTGATGTTTATTATCAATAAATAACATACATCCCCGATACAGGTTATGGCTTTCATTTACTGAAACTCTAGTAACACATTTGTTGAAAAGCCTCTGATTTTTTTTTTTTCCAAGGATTACCAGGTTCCTCAGAGAGTATTGCCAAATTAGATTCTTCATTATCAAATCTAATTTACCGAGTTTATTATAAAGAATACAACATTGGGAGACCAGATATAGTTTACTGTAATTTTTAATAATATCCACAAGAAATAAATATTGCAATACCCACAATGACGGAAAATCATGAACAGGACAAACATTTACATATTAATGTTAATACCAAATCAGTTTTCTTCCAAAAAATTGTCACAGTTTGGTTATGAATAATACAAGATGGCAGATACATCGACAGTCCTTTTTTTTCTCTTTTTTAATAGAAAGTCAACAGAGGAAGAAAAACAAAATAACCGTAAGCACAGGATATTAAAAGCCAAACAGCAGACTACAGGTGTCATCATTGCATAAAAAGTCTGTAACTTGAACTGTTCTGGGTTGGAAACTAATCTGGGGAAGCCAGCTCAAAAGAGATACAGTTTGGAGAATAATGGGGAATAGGTACAAGTGCCAGTCTATCCATGAGCGCTGTCACATGCTCATGTAGAAAGTTGGACTTTTTTTTTTTTTGTTATCAGAAGATGAGCAGAGGAAGGAAAAACAAATTATTAATAAAAATAATCCATCCTCCAGACAACAGGTGTCCTCCATACTTGCCATACAAGTATCTGTGAAATAATGCAAGGTAGGCAATATTCCTTCTTACTTGGCTCACGCCAGACTGACTTCTCTGATTCGCGTCTAACATGAACACTATTAAGTGTAGTGAGAAACGTTTTTTTTTTTTATGCGAGGAAGAAGGAACCAAAGGCCATGAGCCCGCAGTAACAGTTCCCTCCAAGAGAAAAACAAAATACAACAGAGAGCCAAATTCAAGATCCGATCATTTTGAGATGCCTGGACACACTGCGTTTGAAAGACTGGACATCATAGGCAGCAGGAAATACAGACAGAGGGAGAGTTCCAGAGCTGACCTGTTGCATAAATGAAAGACTGGGAGTAACGGTTACCTCTTGCATTAGAGAGTTGGACAGAAAAGGGATGAGAGTTTGCTGCCAGACGGGTGCTACGCGCCCGACGTAGAGGTGGAGGAATGCAAGCAGACAGTTCAGAGGAGCAGTGACCATTAAAGTAGCGACAGAAAAGAGATAAAGATGCAACAGTGCGGTGAAGAGACAGAGGTTGAAGGGAGTCAGTAAGAGGAGGAGAGTTAATGAGACGAAAAGCCTTTGACTCCACCCTATTGAGAAGAGCTGTTTGTGGGGAGCCTCCCCATACATGAGAGTTGTACTCCACACAGGGGCGGATAAAACCCCTGTATAGAGTCAACAATTGTGCAGGGGTAAAGAAAGAGCGGAGTCGGCTTAGCACACCCAATCTCATGGAAGCAGATTTTACAAGAGATGTAATATGATCTTTCCAAGATAAGTCCTATGTAAATGAAACCCCAAGCATGTTCAAGGATGATGCAGGATTAAGCTGAATATTATTAAACATTAGTGGGTATACCTGTGGACGATTTTGTCGGGTTGATAGGTGTAAGAACTGAGTCTTAGATGCATTAAAAACAACCATATTATTTCTACCCCAGTCAGAGATACGAGCCAAGTCAGACATTAGGTGTGCCATAGCCTCATTCCTTGTTTGTTGAAGTAACTGTTGAGATGGACGTTGCGGGAACCGAATGGAAAGGTGAAGGGTGAAGTCATCAGCGTATGAGTGGATAGGGTTAGATGTACAGCTTAGAAGATCATTGATGAATAAAAGGAAGAGAGTTGGTGATGGGACAGAGCCCTGAGGAACACCACTGTTGATAGATCTAGGAGAAGAACGATGGCCGTCTACAACAGCGGCTATAGAACGACCAGAAAGGAAGCTAGCAATGAAGGCACAGATAGAAGGATAGAAACCGTAGGAGGGCAGTTTAGAAATTAAAGATTTATGCCAGACTCGATCGAAAGCCTTTGAGATGTCAAATGCAATGGCAAAGCTTTCGCCAAAGTCCCGAAAGGAGGATGACCAGGAGTCTGAAAGGTAGGTGAGAAGATCGCCAGTGGAGTGTCCCTGACGGAACCCGTACTGACGATCGGAAAGAAGGTTGTGATGGGAAAGATGCCCTAAAATTTTTCTATTCAGAATTGATTCGAAAACTTTTGAAATACAGGACGTTAAAGCAATTGGACGATAGTTGGGGGGTTGGGAGTGGTCACCCTTCTTTGGGACTGGCTGAATGAGAGCAAACTTCCAGCAAGAAGGAAAGGTACAAGTTGACAGACAAAGGCGAAAGAGTTTGCCTAGACAGGGTGTAAGCACAGAAGCACGGTTCTTGAGAACAACAGGAGGGACCCCATCAGACCCATATGCCTTGTTAGTACTGAGGCCAGTGATGGCAGAAAATACATCAACTGAAGAAATTTTAATGTCAGCCATGAGGAAGTCAGAGGGGGGAAGTGATGGAGGAACAGCACCGGAATCGTCTAAGGTGGAATTGGAGGAGAAAGTCTGTGCGAAGAGATCTGCTTTATCAGTAGAAGAAATAGCTACAGATCCATCAGAGTAGAAAAGAGGAGGGAAGGATGATAAGGTAAAGTTGTTAGAAAGATATTTGGCAAGGTGCCAGAAGGAGTGGGAAGAATTCGAGTTGGAGAGTTGAGAGCATTTAGTATGGATGAAATTATTTTTAGTAGAGTGAAGACCAGACTTACCACGATTCCGGGCAGAAACATAAAGATGATGTGATTCAGGGGTGGGTTGGCTCTGGTACCTTTTGTTGGCCCTCTCCTTGTTGCGGACAGCATTAGAACAAGCGTGATTAAACCAAGGCTTTCTTGCGTTAGTCAAAGGATATGAGAAAGGAATGTATGCTTCCATGCCCGAGAGAATAACCTCCATAATGTGCATGGCACACTCAGATGGCTCCCGGCCAAGGAAGCAATAATCATTCCAGGGAAAATCAAAGAAGTACTGCCTGAGGGCCTCCCAGTCCGCGGCTCCAAAATGCCACAGATGACGTTTCCCTGGAGGGTCCACAGGCCGTACCGGAGTGATAGGACAGGTTAAGGTAATAAGGTTGTGATCGGAGGAGCCCAACGGAGAGAAAAGATTAACAGAGTAAGGAGAAGGATTAGTTGTGAGGAAGAGGTCAAGTATGTTCGAGCTCTCTCCAAGGCGGTCAGCGATACAGGTAGGGTGCTGTACAAGCTGCTCTAGGTCATTAAGGATAGAAAAGATGTAGCCTTTTCACCAGGTGGATCCGTGAAAGGAGAGGAGAGCCAAAGGTGGTGGTGAATTGAAATCTCCTAGAATGGAGATTTCAGAGAAAGGAGAAATGGATAGAATGTGTTCCATTGTAGAAGTAAGATAGTCAAAGAATTTTTGATTGTCAGTAGAATTAGGGAATAAGTAAACAGCACATATATTTAGTCAGAGAATGACAGGAGAGCCGAAGCCAGAGTGTGGAGAATTCAGAAGAATCGAGTTCAGGAACACGAGAGCAAGATAAGTCGTTGCCTATATATACACAACAGCCACCTTTGGCTTTGAAATGAGTATAGAGAAAGTAGGAGGATACAGAAAAGGGTTTGCTGTCAGTTGCCTCAGACAACTGAGTCTCCGTTAGAAAAAGAAGGTGAGGTTTAGAGGAGGAGAGGTGGTGCTCAACAGAGCGAAAGTTAGAGGAAAGGCAGCGAATGTTGCAGAAATGAAGAGAAGAGAGTCAGACAGTGGTTCCAGGCACCTCGAGTCGTCACCGGGAGAGGGGCAGATGGTGGGGGCTTTTATGGTTCCCCCCCCTGGGGACTCCGAGGCTTGGTGAAGAGACGCCATTTTTGTTGAATTTTGAATAGGAAATGTAGTGTGTACTGTGCATGTAGTTTGGTGTAGATAGTTAGAGAAATTTGTACTGGAGAGTATGCTGGCCTACTCTCTGTGTACCTGAGACACTGAAAAAGTTCAGCAAAAGGGGATGGTCAGGAACTAGTCCTGAGGGCTGATGAAACGGGAGCTCCAGCACTCCCTGTCATCAGCTTTCCATCCACCTCGGGAGTACTGCCCTGCTCGACTGGTGCCACAGTCTCGGAAAATTAGTGCAACTTTGCTACTGTTCCACTCCTCTTAATTAAAAAAGCACAGTACAGCTAGTCGCTTCTATACAAATTTTCTTGTATTTTGGTCTAAAATTGCCGTTTTTCCCTCTTGAGTACTGAGTTGTAACAAAAGATTAACACTAAAGTATGATGCTAATCATGAAGAAACACTATTGAGAATGTAGATAGCCGTTGCTTTGTTTTTTCGGCCATTGTCCTACGTGTAATATGTAGCAAGAGAAGGAAAATGTTGGTCAGATTACGCTAAAACATCTGTAATAAGAGTAGCACCTTTATATAGCGTCACTACTTGTAGTACCGTTACTCCTGACACTGATTACCACCCAGCCTTGTAACTGGCTTCCTGGTATACAGGAAATTACTTTTCTTGTCCGCCAATGAAAACTGACTTGAAGGAGGCAGTGCATCGAAAAAGGGGATCGTGGGCGACCCCACCCATCAAAGTATGATACTGGTTGTATTATTCTGGCTAACATCACATTATTTTGTCAGTATAGAAGAGACTGGAGGAAGTGCAGATGTTAACGGTGGTAGCACAAAAAACTTCAAGTTAAAAATTCTGTCTTAAACTGAATTGCCAGAAGACTGCAAGAATTATATACGAACTAAATCTTAAGGTTGTAAATATAGCGGACTTTACATAAAAAGGAAAAAAAAAAACATTTCCGACCCATTCCTGTCTAAGGATGGGGTGAGCTTGGATCCAGAAACTACCTGTTGTTGTACATGAGTATCTTCGGTCTGTCTGGCAGAGCAGATCCATCAGTCACAACCAAGTAAACTCCCCTGCAAAACCCCGTGCAGTGTGGAAGCCGCACTTGTATCTCTCCACCCACTTAACAAGGGCACCATAGTAGGCTCCACATCACCTCGTTATTTGGTTATAAGGGTACTACCAAGCGTTGTAAATTGTTTCCTGGGTTATGGGGAAACCATTAGGCTTGTGGCTCAGTGTAGGGCCACCTCAAATGAAAACAAAAAAGCAAAACAATGTGGCAGGAATGAAGGGAGAAATAGAAAGAGAGGAGGGCAGACAAAGTAAAAGAATGGTTGAGGTGACAGAAGAAGTAAGCTGCACTACGTCGTGTTGTAGATGATGATCGCCACCACCTACCACTCTCCAGAAATTTGTAATAAAATGATGGTGTTAAAACTAACAACGGCATGCCTAGTGAAATGGGCCACACAGTCACTCACACACCATCCCAGCTATTGGAATCTTGTCTCAATCTCGATAACACAACTGACTGGATTTTTTTTCTTACCCGTGCTACAAAAACACACCTGCCAGACAAGGCAAATCAATTCATAAAGAAGAAGCACAACTGGACGGAATGCCCCTTCACATAATCATGGGCATCTGTGGTTTTGGTGTATAAAAGTGGAACAGTGTTAAAGGAGGAAGATAAAAGGAGGACGAGAAGGAGGATGAGGAGGACAAGGTGATAGGAGGAAAAGATGAGAAGAGGAGGAAGAGAGGAGGGAAAAGAGAAGACAAGGGGAAGAGGAAGAGGGAAGAAGAGAAAGAGAGGAGAAGAATAAGAAAAATAAATGAGATGAAGAAGAAAGTAGAAGAAGAAAGGTGGAGGATAAGAGGATGAAAGAAGGAGAAGTGGAAAAAAAAGAGAAGGAGAAGAGGAAGAAAGGAGAAGGAGAAGAGGAAGAAAGGAGAAGGAGAAGTGGAAGAAAGGAGAAGGAGAGGTGGAATAAAGAAGAAGGAAAAGAGGAAGAAAGGAGAGGGGAAAGAGGAAGAAAGAAGAAGAGGAGAAGGAAAGAAGAAAGGAGAAGAAGTAGAAGAAGAAAGGAGAAGAAGTGGAAGAAGAAAGAAGAAGAAGAAGTGGAAGAAGAAAGGAGAAGTGGAAGATAAGAGAGGAAAGAGGATTGAGTACTGTACGAATGAACACAGAAGATGGCGAGAACACTGGCTCCAGGGAAATGGTGTTGCCGGATTAAAAGTCAAAAGGTTGTGCCCAAAGTCCACCGATTATAAGATGACTGTCTTGTGGACTACAATATTGCAAGTGCGCCCTTCCTGTTGTCTAGTTACGAAGTGAGGCGGCTAGCGGGCGAGCTCCTCTACACAAGAGCTCCATAAACACACATCAAAACTCTAGTATGGCATCACATAACTCAACATACATTCTCTCACTTAGGTCCCTAACGGTTATATATAGTTGCAGAGGGTTATACCTATACAGGGCTAGTCATTATACGTTACACTAATACATACACTAACATTCATACAATGTTTAATTTATAAAGTCTAGTTTACAAGAAATCTTTTAACCATCTGAAACAATGGTGACCCAATCGCGCCAAGCGCTTGTGTTTTAAGTGACCCTGAACTGTTCCTGGAGTTGCCTTTTTCCTCTGATTCATGTCTCAGGGAGGATTAAATTGCCTTACTGCATTACGTCATCACGAGTGTACAGGAGCAGAGTAGAAAATGATGATGATTAGTATACGTAAATAATACACTCACTACAGTATGCCAGTGTTTACTTCCAATAACTCTACACTTTTGATCATGCTCTAACACGGTGCATGACTCACTAATGTCTCTAGTGACAGCAAAAATTCATAAAACTCAGAGTTTGACTTTCCCCTTTCTCATTGTTGTTCGAATGATTCCCTTTATCATAGTCCTTCCACCTTAACTTGGCCCGAATTTTCGTTCTCTTGCATCTTAATCCTCGTGGGTAAGTGGCAGAAAAGGAAATGCCAAGGCCTCTTCCTAGTCCTTGGTTCGTGACTAGCATCATATTCTAGTCTTAATATATCGTTGCAACTGAGCACTCAAGACGGAGAGATGACCAAGTTAAAGTGAAAAGCGTATATGTAGATTTATTTACATTAGGGTACTTCTATTCCTTTTATTATGATACCCCTGACAGAAGCACCAATATGAGAGAGAGAGAGAGAGAGAGAGAGAGAGAGAGAGAGAGAGAGACAGACAGACAGACAGACAGACAGACAGAGAGACAGAGAGAGACAGACAGACAGACAGATAGACAGAGACAGACAGACAGACAGACAGACAGACAGACAGAGACAGACAGACAGACAGATAGAGATTAAAACTGGACCATATTCTCCTCAATTCAAAAACCTCCCTAACTCCTCTTCCTTAGCGATCTATTTATGGATTTCAGTGGTTAAAATTCTCTCACTCATTTAACATTAAGACCCGTATTATTATCGGTTGAGAAAACTCCCTAACATCTCATCCTTAATGATTTATATATGGATTCGAGTGGTTAATGTCTTTTTGTACGTTATGTATGCAGATTATGGTGATTCCGAGATAATTAAGTAACACAGAGGAGGACGGCAAGGAGTAACAAGCATAATAAATCGCTTAGGAAAGGGTGAGAACGAAGTTGACGTGGAGGGATAGTTTGGAGAGGCACATAAGAAAGATTGTGGGTTGGAGAGAGGACAGCCTCATTGCGGAGGAAAGAATGGCACCATATTGAAGGATATAAATGGTCCGTCATTGTTTAAGATGATGTAAAATGGCAGCATTTAAGCTGAAGAGCAACTCTATGGTGCTCGTTTGTAGCAATATTATACACTAGAATATGATTCTAGTCACAAAGAAGTGATATAAAATGGCTGTAAAGCTGTAGCACTTTTTCTGCCACTGAACTACGAGATGTAAGGGAGAATATCTGGGTTAGTTAACGTAAATGAAGTATAGGCAGAGATTTTCGTCCTTTTGCTGCCTGTATCCCGTTGCCCAGTGCCAGAGTAACACAACACTCAGACCCTGCATCCTTTCCACACACAATCACACACACAAAAATCATAACTAGCAGCATATTCTTGTGTCATGCCATTATTACAACCAAACATTCAAAATTTCCGTAGAAGAGTTGTAGTAGTAGTCGTGTCGTCGTCGTGGTCGTCGTCGTAGTAGTAGTAGTAGTAGTGGTGGTGGTGGTGGTGGAAGTAGTAGTAGTAGTAGTAGTTGTTGTTGTTGTTGTTGTTGTCGTTGTTGTTGTTGTTGTTGTTGTTGTTCTTGGTGATGGTGGTGGTAGTGGTATATTTGAAATGTAAACCCACTGGGCTGAAGGCTTAAGTTGTTCCCATCCTGCGGCCCACTATCGCCTTTTGGGGGGACTGGGTTGGAGTTGAGGGACGTTTACTTAACCAGGCAGCTCCACAGTCCAGTTGTATCAGTGCCACCAAATGAAGGCGTCCCTCTCCAGCAACAGTGTTCAAGATGAAAAGACGAATATGTTACGCCAAGTTAAAGTGAACAGAGTATAGTACTGATGTCACAACTTTCAGTAGATTATATGGTTGAAGGTGACGCAGAATGGCTGAACAGCGGTTTTGTCTGGCCTGTGTCGGTGGTGAAAATTATAGCTGGTGGAGAGTTGATGGCGCTACTGCGACTTGTAAGTGAAGCCAAATTAAAATGCCCATAAAGCTGATGTCATGTTCAAGATGAAGGAGAGTGACAGAGTGAAGCAGATTAGAAGTTTTCTCATGCCTGTTTTTCTAGTGAGGATAATGTTGCGTGGAAGGTTAATGGCGAACCATTGTACCGTAGATGTCACTAGATTCAACAGCTTATGTAGTTGGTCTCTTGGTGAAGATGACGGAGAATGGCAGAGTGAAATTGAAAAGCGCCTTTGTCTTGTCTGTTTCGGTAAAGAGGGTAACGCCTGGTTGAGGGGTGATGGTGAACCTGTGCAGTATTGCAGAAGTGAACAGGTACAATTCCATCTTGGCTAGACTTTCACCCAGACATTGACGCCGGCCTGTAAATATATTAAACGTATGAATATAGTATGTAAATCTATTAAATGGGTGGAAGCATGAATGCAGAATCCAACAGTACATAAATACAACTCGATCTTGGCTAGATCTTCAACCAGATCCTGACGACGACCGGATAAAATAATATAAAAGATATGGATGCATAGATCAATGAACTCGTTGGTGACGCAGACGTTTGGATGATGACGATTACGATATGGTGCCGACTTTTATATTTACCGATCCCACTTAGCCGGTCTAGAGGAGCCAATGTCACTGAGTTATTTATTTACAGCGTTACTGAGGAACTGATCTGTAATAAGCCCTTTGCAGTCCTCCTAGAACCTATGGGATATACATGTGCCTTCCGAAGATCCTCCCTTGATGATCCCCGAGATTCCTTCGTCTAGTTTTCCTTAGGAGATATTTTTAGACCATTTTTTTTTACCTCTTTATGTACCATGCACTTGTAAGCCAGGCTGGATCCAGGCACCGTCATTGCAGCTTTTACTGTAATGAAACTAGATTTGTCATATGAACCTCGTATATAGAGTAACCAAAAATATCAATCATATATTATACACGTCACTATGAAAATACAACTAAAACAGAAAATGCAAATAATTTTTAAGCTTGGAGATCACTGGCAGCGTGGTCTAGCAGGCAGCAGGCTCACTACCCATCCGTGTGCTAATTGGGTACTTTTGTCGCAAGATTTTGAACTTTTCTTGAAAATGTAATGCGAAAAATCTTACATTTTTTCTCTATATAATGCCCGTTTTGAAGTCCAGGTAGTGCAAAAAAAATTAACTGTTCACCTATAGCTTAGCAGGTTTTAAAGTTCAGCCTAGTGCTTTTTAATATTAAATTATCTTTTGGGCAACACAACCAGCGATCTCGGTCTCAACGTGGGTCTGGAACTGTGTGTGTGGGAATTTGTTCTCTGCTCCTCGACGTCCTTCTCTTCCTCCCTTAATCATTCCATTTTAATGATAAGTATGGAATATATATTTTTGGTAACTGTTGTCTCTACTGGTGGGTCAAGGAAGTTACAGGGAAATCTGTTCGTTTTAATTTGGGTCAGTTAGATATAGCCTTCATAAAACCTTTGGCTACTAGACGCCTCCCCTAAGATGATGTCACCGTGGATCTCACTAAAGTACAGTATTAACTCAGTCAGCCCGAGGACGTCATTAAACCCGCACTCGTGAAGCGTGTGTGTGTGTGTGTGTGTGTGTGTGTGTGTGTGTGTGTGTGTGTGTGTGTTTTCATAAAATATATGAAACAGTTTTGATCTTATTTTAACCAAAACTTAGCTGAAGGGTTAAGCATCAGTCTGGAGTAAACATTTTTTTTTTTTTAGAACTATAAGACAAAGGTCAAGGTCACAAGGGAAGGTCAGTAATAGTAGTTTTTATCAGACTTGAGGCAAAATGTGTGGAAGGGTTAATGTAAAGAAAGATATTGGGCATTTGATTTAGAGAACAAAGGTCAAGGTAACAGGGAAAGGTCAAATTTGCAGGTGAGTGGGCAAAGATAACTCAAGCAGTTTTTATCTGATTTGAAGCTGAATAGATGGAAGGGTGAAGGTCAGGTAAAATCAAAGGGATTCGGTTTTGAGGCGGTGGCTCAATCGATAGAAAGGTGGCTTGCAGTCCTACCGGACCCAAGTTCAAATCCCCACTGGTGCAGGGAACAGTTTAAGGATTTGAATTTCATTACGGCAGAGTTTACCAATCTAACAGAAGATCCGCCAACATGTCATAAAAATACCCCCGCTAATACCAATACACCAGTCCTGTATGAGACAGCCCTAGCATGTATTCAATATGGACAATGGGTGTTAGAGCCGAAGTGGTGACATGTAGAAGTGTACGATATGTAGGAGGACTACTGGGCCTTGGTAGCAGGCTGAGAAGCCTATGCCCAGAGTCGAGCACATAAAAAAAAAAAAAGTCAGCTAAAGGTCAAAGTCATGAGGCAAGGGCTAATTCCAAACTGTACATCTGTGTAAGAACAAAATAAATTAGCCAGTTTTGACCTGACTTGAGTTAAACATGGTGGATGAGTTAAGGATCAACCAAGAGCTTGACCTGTTGTTTGTGAGAATGATAGATACGAAGTCAAAGCCATATGGCAAAGTTAACTTTTAAACAGTTTTCGATGTACAAGAAGCTTTGTGGAAGGGTTGAGGTTAAACCGAAGATTAAGAAACTGAAATTTGAGAAAGATTAGTCAAAGATCAAGATCAAAGGGAAAGGTCATAGTTTTAGGTCACTGTAAAGCAAATTCAGTCATTTTTATCTAATTTGTTGGTGGAAGGTTCGAGGGTTAGGTGAGAATGAAGTAACTGGATTTTGAGGGTAATGTGTCAAAGTTCGAAGTCACATGTCATAAGTGAGGTGTTCCGAACGAAGACCAGGTGGAGGGCGGAGGTGTTGCAAGGGAGTGTTTTTTCTTGTTTTCAATTAATTTAGTTCCTGTTACTACCAAAAAATTATGTGCATTTTACAAAGGCCTTAAGTGGCAAAGCGATTAATGGAAGTCTTTTCTAGCCCCTCAAGTTCGAAAAGTCTATTGTAAGAGAGAGAGAGAGAGAGAGAGAGAGAGAGAATGATGCAAAAAATAGAAAAGTTTCTCTTTTGGTTAAAAATCTTAACCCGCGGCGTCCCGTCGATGTACTTCCACGTCCTCACATTTTGTCACTGCCAATCCCGTTGACGTATTTAAACGTCCTGCAATTGCAAGGTTCATAATTTCCACAATTTTCAAAATTCGTGCGAGATTTTCGATTCGCCCACCTACCCAAGCCTCCCTTACCTGCCGCCAGGTGGGCAGAATCGCAGACCCCGCGTGACCCGTGCTCGCCCTTGTCTCAGTCACTCACCTGTTAGCAGTGACCCAGGTCAGACATGGCGCGTAAAGGTCTCTTAGACGACGAAATACAATCCACCCTGGATGCCTTCACTGGAGATAGTGATTCTCCACTTGATGATGATGTGGTGGATCGAGATTATGTGCAGCCTGAGGAGGAAATAACAAGCAGTGATGAGGAGGTCCCTTCACCCCGGAAAAAGTGGTATGTCACGTATCGTAAGGCAAGGGAAGGCCAGCCTGCACCTAAACCACCTGCACGGACCTCTCTCCATCTCCTAGAGAGAGATTCTGATGAGGACGAGGACGAGGACGAGGACGGCGGCTTAGGACGTGATGTTGCCTCGTGGTTGGGGAAGGAAAAAATCTCACCCCGAGGATCAGAAGGTGGGGCGAGAAGGCAAATAAGGTATGGTCCTAGTGTTTTGTCTGGGGAAGGCGAAAGTGGTGTGGTGGGAGTGCGGGGTGAAAGGGAAAGTGGTGTGGCAGGAGCGCGGGGTGAAAGGGAAAGTGGTGTGGCGGGAGTGTGGGGTGAAATGGAAAGTGGTGTGAGGGAGGCAGCATGAGTACGTGGTCCACGTAGGCCTAGGGGAGAGGAGGTGGAGCCACTCCCCAGCACGTCTTTCGCCACACAATATTCCCAGACTTCCTCCCCACAGCCCCAGGATGTGGGGAAAGGAAGGAAAGGGAAGGGAAAGGGTAAAGGAAAAGGGAGAGGGAAGAGAAGTGCGAGTGATGAAAGGAGCCCCTCTCCACCTCCCCAACCTCCCCCACCACCACCAATGTCGCGTTGTGCCTTCAGCCATGTTTCAGAGAGTACCATAACTTCCTACACTACTGAAACTGTGTGGGATGGCGATATGACGCTCAGTATAATGGTAAGGCCAGTCAGTATTTTCTAAGTCTTATATAAAGTTGAAACGGGTGTATTGTTTGCAGGAAAGTAATGTATAAGTTGAGAAATAGTGTAAGTTGAAAGAAGTGATATCAAAACTACACCCACTGTGTAAATCTGCGAAAATATGGCGCTCAGTATGACACTCTGGTCAGTAAATATGTGGTAGCAAGAATATAAAGTGGAAATGGGTGTAATGTTAGCAGGAAAGTAACGTATAAGTTGAAAAATAGTGTAAGTTGTAACAATTGATGTCACGAGTACACCCACTGTGTAAATCTGCGGAAATATTATGCTCAGTAGAACATTCTGGTCTGTAAGTATGTGATAGCAATGATATAAAGTGGAAAAGGGTGTAATGTTAGTAGGAAAGTAATTTATAAGTTGAATACTAGTGTAAGATGAAACAAATGATATCGCGATAACACTCACTGTGTAAATATGCGATAATATGACGCTCAGTAGAATAGTAAAGTCTCCAATTATGTGATAGCAATTATATCAAGTGGAAACATGTGTAATGTTAGTGGAGAAGTATTATATAAATACAAAAATAGGTTGTAAGTTGAAATAATACTCATAGCGACTTCACCCTCTGTGTTATTATGCGCTATTATTACACTAAATATTTACATAAGGCCTGAAACTATCTCAAAACAGTTCTCTAAAGTGGAAAAGTGTGTAATGTTATTAGGAAAGTATTATGTAAGTTGAAAAAACACAATACGAGTTGAAACAACAGTCACAGCGAGTTCACTCACTACGTAAATAAGCGCTAACATTACGCTAAATGTTATTGAAAGGCCTGTGAAAACGTAAAAACAGTTCAATAAAATGTAATATGGTATAATGTTATTGGAGATGTATTATGTAAGTAGAAAAAATGATATGTATCATGATTCAGCAATGTTAGCGATTCATCGTGAACAGTTTGACTGATTTCGCCCGGTTCGCATGATGGTACAATGCTTATTTCACCTCTATTTTTGTATAAAATCCAGTTTACTCTTGTATCACATGTTTTTATGTTTGTAATAAATACATATCTACTTACTTTCATTGGTTTCCCAGACTTATAATACCATAGAAAAAGTGAGAGCCTCAGACCACCTACAGAGAACACAGTACCAGGTGTAACAAAGGTATACCTGTTTAGGCAACTTATGTACCCCGGTGAACATTTTCTTCGTGACTGACCATTGTTTTTGACCAAAAGCGAAAGTTTTAGCAAAAAAAATTTGGGTCCAAAAATGGTCGGGATTGGGGGGTACCAGTGGTGAAAAAGTGGTCGGGACGGGGTGGGTTAAGCAGAATTAACATACTGTAGAAAAGAAAATTTTAGTACAATATGCATAATAAACCAGTAAGGAAGAAGCTGAACCCCTTAACCGCGGGGCGTCACTTTCATGACGCTCGGGCGCAATGGATCATACTGCAAGGCGTCACTTTTGCGATTCTGTGTTATTTTGAATTCTCCCTGGGTTTCAAGTGGTGGCTTGTATCATCTATCAGTACTGCCAGTGTCCAACAATAGTCAGCACTGCTAATGTCATCTGTACTCCCATCCTTTGTTGGCAATTTAGCCATTTATCCCTGTTCTTGACTCCCCTCCCTACCTTTTCTCCATTACCCTCTCCTCTCGCCTTCCCGGCTGTGCTGCGCTAAGCAAATCTTCCCCAGAATTTTCCACTGGTTTCGTCCAATGAAATAAGCCCTATGCCCTGTTCTTATACAAAACAATATATACCAAAATAAAATAAGGTAACTGATAGTGCCATACACCTGGAGTTGGCTTATTATCATCTGACAAGACCCCACGTGCACTTGTTCGCTAATTTTCCCTGATAATTTCCTCTTCAACTATGCCGTATAACCTATTCTTGTAAAAAAAATATATATAAGAAAGGAAGGGAGAAGCCTAAGTGATATTTACATTCACCTGGAACTACCTAATTTCCTGCCAATCATTTCACAGCATATAAATTAGCAGCTGTAATCTCGCTGACCTTGTCAACCCTTGGCGGCCCCATATCCACCTCATCATTTAGTTCAGTGCTGTTTCTTGAGATGAAGGCACGTAGCACTCACGCCTCTCCATTTCTGCCTCTTCTAGAGGGCCCTGTGACCTCTACCCCTACTAAACCTCGTGTGGGAAGGGTTAAAGGACTAAATGACTCTGCTGTGGAGCGTGAACTGACTAATTTATCCATGATAATAATGAACAGTGACTACAATCTTTCTGGTGAATCGTGTGATGAGCCATTGGAGGAAATGATGATAACCTACGAGTGCTTCAGTGTCCCAAGTTCATCCTGGCTCCAAGGGAAAGGAGCCCTTATTTACTGGAAGTGACAGTGTATAAGTCAAGAGTGAGAGCAGTGGAAATGAGTTATTTAAGGGGAGCCTGTGGAGTCACGTGGAGAGACAGGCTGACGAATGAGGATATAAAGGAGCGTTGTGGTGTGGATGTGGATGTGATAGGAAGCGTTGTGAGGAACACACTGAGGTGGTTTGGCCATGTGGAGAGGATGGAGGGTGAAACTCTGACGAAGAGAGTGTATGTGAGTGAGGTGGAGGGGGGAAGAGGGAGGGGGAGGCCGAGGATGAGATGGAGGGATGGGGTGGAGAGGTATATGAGAGAGGGGGGTGTGAGTTGGGAGGAGGGCAGTGAAATGGCGGGGGACAGGGCGACTTGGAGGCGATTTGTTTGTGACCACCCCAAACGGGATTGAGGCGTCTGGCAATAGATAGATAGATAGACAGTGTATAACATAGTGTAAATAAAATCGAAATGTAAATAGTTAATAATATAAGAATATGAGTATAAATACTTGGAGTAATGACAGTCAAAGCTTTGCTCTCTAAGCTAGTTTACTGAATGAGATAGTTAATGCCTGGAGTGAAAATAAACTACTATTACTGGATAAATACTGTATTTATATATATATATATATATATATATATATATATATATATATATATATATATATATATATATATATATATATATATATATATATATATATATATATATATATATATATATATATATATATATATATATATATATATATATATATATATATATATATATATATATATATATATATATATATATATATATATATATATATATACAGAAGTGTAATAAAGTAATAGCATATAAAGTGTGAGTGTGTTTATGAATAATAAATGACAGAATACCAGCGGGGAACGAGCACAAGTGGGAAGCTCGTATGTGCTCGTAATTTTCATTGCTTTCACAGTTTTTTTTTTTTTTGGTAAATGGATTCCAAACTACTTGAATATCATAGAATAGTGTTTCTAGTGATAATATCAGGCTGTGGTAATCATATTACGAGTTGTTGGGAAGTGTAAAGTGTAGAATTCGTTACCCAATTTCAGAAGTGTCCACAAGTCCTACAGTATTCGACAAAGATCCCAGGAGAAAGCAGAAGGTATGTGCCATATCTACATGTAATTATAATATTCTAGGACTGATAAATGATTTTTGGCAAATATTTTTAAAAAGTTAGTCGGAGCACGAATATCCTTGCGGGACGCGCAAGGAGCGCAGAAACATCACCGCGGTGTAAAGGTTAACAACTCTTTGTAGACAGTATGCTTCTTATGTGTTGATTATGTATACTGTGTCCATACTAGAAGAAATAAATAAATATGAGGTAATATTTTAGGTATTACATGCAATACATGGTGGATAATGTGATTCTTAAATAAAGCACTAGTAGAACTTCACATAATCTTGTGGGGATGGCTCAGTCTCCAGGTCTGGCCGTGGGTGTGACAGTGAGAGAAGAAAATTATTACATGGAGCAGGATAGATCATTGATAACACTAAGTTGGCTCCGCAACACATGATAAATTATCCACTGTAGCAGATTATAAGTGTAAGATATGGACCACCATGTATAATTACTATATTCCTTTTTCTCTAACATGGCATAAAACTGTCATGATTCAGTCCTGAATATTGAGTTATTGCAACAGATTAACCCTCTCAGCATCATTCACGTGATTTGCGTTTCATGTGGATTGTTCTAAAGATGTTCAGTCACTCGAATCGCGTTTCTAAGCACCAAAAAATTTGCCAAAAATAAAGTTTCTGGTGGATTCGCATCAAATTTTGAAGCATCGTAGCGAGTGCAGGACTTTCCAATGCTAAGGCATTTGCAACATTGAGCTGCCTCACGAGGCCCAGCACATACCAATAAACCTCAGTCTCTTCCAAGCAGCCAGGTGGTGAGGTTGCATTGCGTGTACTGTCCCTTTAAACTCGTACTAATTCTCCCCCTCCTACCCGAGCGAAAACCCCTATAGACTCAGTGTGATAATCCAATTTTTGTGAGCATATATGTATGTGACATTGTCGATGGAACATAGATATATGTCATGAAAAGGAATTGTGTCCATTATCCATCGTTAGGCTTAGAGGCAATATGCGTGTTCACTGATGCGGGGTTTCACCTCTCGCCCTCCTCAAGGCCCTATGGCGTGAGTACAGATACTTATAAAATGAAGCCAATGCCTAAACTGTTTTTTGTGTCAAAGATATTGTGGCCGGCTTGGTGAAATTATGGAACTAGTTAGCATTATGGATGCCATGAACCATAGTGTGGAATGGGGCAGGCATCACGTACAGTTTTTATAGTCGGGAAGGGATACTTAGAGGTGTTTAGGGATGGAATTATTGTGATTCTGATAGTGAAAATGCATATGGAATTGTGTGAAATATACATCAAACATACTGCAGGTGTTTGTGAAGGAGTGTGGTGTGTGCCAATACAATAGAGTTGCATCGTACTCTCCCGGCGAAGGATGCTGCATCACAGTCATGTTGAACCGTGGTAAGGAAGGGAATAATTGCGGAGGTTAGGGTGGAATCATTGTGGTAGTCATGTACTTGTGTATGATATTGTGTCAAGTGTAAGTGAAATGTGCCACGTATCCTAATGAAGGCATAAATTATGGTGCGTAGCGTATGTGAGAGATACTTTAGCAGGAGGTGTGCTGTGAAAGGTAACGATACCAAGGAATGAGGGACGTCATTGAACAGGTACTGTTCCTTGGTCTGACATTTAGTGACAAATTATAATTGATGTAAAATATACGTGAACTGTGCAGTGAGTGTTCGTTTAGATGCGTGGCGTAGGTGAGCGATACTTTAGCGGCAGGTGTGCTGTGAAAGGTAACGATGGCAAGGAATGAGGGACGTCACTGAACAGGCACTGTACCTTGGTCTGACATTTAGTGATAATTTATATTTTATGTAAAATATACGTGAACTGTGCCACGAGTGTTCGTTTAGGTGCATGGCGTAGGTGAGCGATACTTTAGTGGCAGATGTGCTGTGAAAGGTAACGATGGCAAGGAACGAGGGACGTCATTGAACAGGTACTGTACCTTGGTCTGACATTTAGTGATAAATTATACTTTATGTAAAATATACGTGAACTGTGCTGCGAGTGTTAGTTTAGGTGCATGGCGTAGGTGAGCAGTACTTTAGCGGCAGGTGTGCTGTGAAAGGTAATGATGCCAAGGAACGAGGGACGTCATTGAACAGGTACTGAACCTTGGTCTGACATTTAGTGATAAATTATACTTTATGTAAAATATATACGTGAACTGTGCCGTGAGTGTTAGTTTAGGTGCGAAGCATAGGTGAGCGGTACCTTAGCACCAGGTGTGTTCGATGGCAAGGAACGAGGGACGTCACTGAACAGGTACTGTACCTTGGTCTGACATTTAGTGATAAATTATACTTTATGTAAAATATATGTGAACTGTGCCACGAGTGTTCGTTTAGGTGCGTGGTCTAGTTGAGCGATACTTTAGCGGCAGGTGTGCTGTGAAAGGTAACGATGCCAAGGAACGAGGGACGTCATTGAACAGGTACTGTACCTTGGTTGGATATTAAGTGATAAATTATACTTTATGTAAAATATATGTGAACTGTGCAGCGAGTGTTAGTTTAGGTGCATACCGTAGGTGAGCGGTACTTTAGTGGCAGGTGTTCTGTGAAAGGTAATTATGCCAAGGAACAAGGGACGTCATTGAACAGGTACAGTACCTTGGTCTGACATTTAGTGATAAATTATACTTTATGTAAAATATATGTGAACTGTGCCACGAGTGTTCGTTTAGGTGCGTCGTGTAGGTGAGTGATACTTTAGCGGCAGGTGTGCTGTGAAAGGTAACGACGCCACGGAACGAGGGACGTCACTGAACAGGTACTGTACCTTGCAACGCCGGGCAACCTCGGACGTCAGTGGACAGGTAGTGTACCTTTCAAAAACAATTGTTGAAATTTATGATTCTTATCTAAAATGTTTGTGATATATGCCAAGAGTGTTCGAGGAAAATATTTTATCTTGTGTTGGGGGAACGTTTGGGGAAGGAGGGAAAAATATGTCTGTGTGTGTGTGTTCGTTTTCGTTTTTAAAGGCTCCAACATGCTTGCATGTGTCGGCCTTGGTCACCTAATGGCGGCTCTCCACACTGCACGATCCATTGCAGCCTCCCTGTTCAGTCCCTTAACCATAAGGTCACACTTAATGACCTCGTCCCATGTCTTTCTCGGTCTACCCCTCATAACCCCACCCCCAATATTAACACTTCTCACCTTCTTCACCCAATTATCATCCCCCATCCTCTCCACATGTCCAAACCACCTCAATCTACCTCTCCTCATCACAACACCAATACACTCCAGTCCCATCCTACCTCTCAACTCTTCCATTGTAAACCCAGCCCCTCCAGGCCTTGGACGCAAGGATGCACTGCACATCCACCTAATCATTGTCATTTCTGTACGTCTGAGCCGGCGAATATCTTCCTCCTTCACTGCCCAGGTCT
>NC_136981.1:17309919-17314919 GCF_032717465.1 Coenobita brevimanus
GCCTTAATCCCGTAAGGGGTGGCCACAACTGCCCTGTTCCCAGCTAACACCCCCTCTCTCATATACCTCTCCACTCCATCCCTCCATCTCATCCTTGGCCTCCCCCTTCCTCTCCCCCTTCCACCTCACTCACATACACTTCTCTCGTCAGTCTCTCACTCTCCATCCTCTCCACATGGCCAAACCACCTTAATGTGTTTCTCTGCTTTGTTTATTATTTCGTATGTTATTAGTGACACTGTAACAAACATATGTGTAAATTCTATCCAGTTTTGTAGCCCAAAGGTTAAGGAAGCCCATGATATAATTCACAGTGTTATTACCCTTATTGTTACTGAGAAAATGAATTTTGAAAAGTTACGACGGGTTGTGCGCTGTGACAGCACCTACGCTCCGGCCTGTAGGCTGAGCATCTTCGTCTTTCGTAACTTTTCCCCAAATAATTATTTGCACACATAGGTTACTTTGCTTTACAAAAGTATGCATAAGAAATCATCAGCTTGATCATGCTTTCTTCAGATTTTTGGTGTGACCTATACTTTACGAGTAAATGACTGAGAGAATAGCAATGAAATGCACTACATTTTCCCTATGAGAAATATATAGTAAACTCACAATTTATACTTTACAATACAATTGTATAAAAACTAGACAAATAAGCTGGTTACGTACGTCTTCTAGCAGTGTTGTAGTGTTTCTTGAGAGGAGATGGAGTTACAGAGAGGAGGACGGGTATGATCACAGCCTGTATATGTGTGTGAAGAGGAGAGAATGTGTGTGTGTGTGTGTGTGTGTGTGTGTGTGTGTGTGTGTGTGTGTGTGTGTGTGTGTGTGTGTTTGCAGTGTTATTTACTGTTGTATGCTTTCATCCGTATGATACTGATGAAAGCAGAGTCCTGTGCAGGGTGACACATCACAAATAGGACATATATACCTGGTGTCCCTTCTCCTCTTGTTCAAATAGCACAGCACACACCACAGCCTTTTCTTGTCGGGAATTCTCTCCAGGGGGCGGTGCAGTGTTGCATCCAAGCGTGTCCTATCATCCACATATCGACTATGCATGGATGGCGGTGCTCCTCCATCTCCTCACCTCTGCACTCCTGCTGGAGGTGGAGTGGTAGGAACTGTCCAATTTCCTCCTGAAGGGCCAGCTACTGTGGGAGGTGGAGCGATCATGGCAGTAACTGACCGAGAAACTCGTGACGGGCCAGCTACTGCGGGAGGTGGAGCAGTTGTGGCAGTAACTGGTTGAGTTACTACTGACAGACCAGCTACTGCAGGAGTGGAGCAATGGTTGCAGGAGGTGGAGCGATTATTGCAGGCAGAGCGGAGGCTGCAGTTGATGGACTGGTTGCTGCAGATACAGGTGGTCGTTGTCGCGAGGGAAGGTCAGGGGCATGGTGAAGGGCATGACCCGATGCCGGCCACTCCTTCCGTCAGATTGCCAGGAGTTTGTGGCATATATGCTCCTGGAATTATAGGAGTCATAGGCCTGTTGGTGTTCTTCTTGTAGAGGGTGTAGGCATTGAAATAGGGTCATGTGGATGAAATAGAATGCCATTTTCTTGGTCCACTTGACCATCCTCCTTTGGGTGGGATAGTATTGGATCATCTGATCGAAATGATCCCCCCCATTCATGTACCTATCATAGTCCTCCACCATGACGGGCTTGTTCAATGTTTTGAGAATGTGGTGGAATCTCCCGTCTGGACCCTTTACCTTCCCATGCACCAGCTTAGGGACAGTGGTGTCACTGTGGAAGGTGGACAGCATACTTAAGATACGTTTGTCCTTACACAGCAACACCATTACATTGCTCTTGTGCCTAGCATCCAGTCCATCATCAGGAAGGCGTCTTGCACTGCTGATGTCCTGCAGCTCCCTTGGTGCTCCCCTTGCCAGTCATACTGTGCCACACACATACACTCCTCTGTCAAAAGGTGTCCGCACAGTGATACAGAGTTGTAATAAGTGTCCATATACAACTTGTATCCTTTGCCTTTCAAAGGTTCAAGGAGGCCCAACACTGTGTTTTCTAGAGACTTCTCCCCCGTGTATAGTTCGAGATTCCAAATGTAACATCCTTGCCTCAGCCAAAACGTAGAATTTGATGGCCTACTTTTGGGTTATATACAAGTTAGGAGAACCACCCTATCCAACCCAGAGATCCCTCATCCAGGCTAAGATGTTCGGCTGGGATGTAAACCTCCTTGAACCTCTGAAGGAGATATTGCATCACTGTGTGAATCCTTATTAGCCAGTCTTGATTGCCCTCGGGTATGGCGAGACTATTGAAAGCATGAAAGTGCTTCAGGATGGCCCTGAAGCGCTTTCCACTCACAGCCTGCCAAAATATGGGGTAATCGTGAATCTCTGTGGACCACCAATAGTGTTTTATGGTTGGCAGTTCACAACTGCCCAAAAGAAAGTATAACTCAAGGAACCGGACCATTTCCTCTTCGTTGCAGAGGTACCAGACATAACCTGGCATAGTTGTTGGTTTTGACCGTCAGGTAGAGCAACAACTTCCTGGTAAAAAAAAAGTTGAAAGTATTGGAGTGGTGTTGTTGGTGCTGCCACTCTGAAACCTGGGGTTTCAGTGTAGGGGCCAGCATTGGGTGTGAATGACCCAGAACTCCAGACTTCCTTCTGATGGTCTTCACCTGGGGAAATGCTTGGCTGTGTATGTATGTGGCGTACACGACCCTAAGACAGACAAGTACCTCCCAGCCACCCACCACTACCTCACCTTGGCCCACGCCGCCCTCGTCATTTTGGTGGGGAGGGAGATGGTGATGATGATTGTACTGATGATGGCTGGGTGGATGAAGGTTCAGGTGATTGTGGTGATGGAGATGGTTGTGGTGATGGTTGTGATGAAGATGGTTGTGGTGGCGATGACTGCGGTGATGGTTGTTGTGAAGATGGTTGTGGAGAAGATGGTTGCGGTGCTGCTCCCACTGCTGCTGTTGATGGCTTATATTCAGGAGGAATGAAATCTGAAGGGGACAGTGACTTTCCTTATTTTGCAGGGGAAGATGATATGGAATTATCTGGGGTGGGTGATGAGATGTGGGCAGGTTGAAGTGTTGTGAGAGTGTAGGGTGACTGTGGGGTTAATGAAGTCAGTCTTTGCGGTGCGGGGGTGGAAGAGAGGTGGCGATAATCCAGCTCCGTCTCCATGATCAGGGTGGTTCCAGTGGAGCTAGGCATGGCACCAGTGGTTGTAGGGTTATACCAGTGGTGATAGGAGTGGTGGCAGTGCTAACAGTGATGTCTGTTGTCATAGGAGTGATGGCAGTGGTGACAGGAGTAGTGGCAGTGGTGACAGCAGTAGTTACATCAGTGGTGGCACTGGTGAAAGGAGTGGTGGTAGTGATTGTGTTACTACTGACTGTAGTGCTAACCGCCACAGCCTTGAGTGCAGCTTTGCATTTATCTCTTCCCTTGCGGGCAGATTTTGCTCTCCCTTTCCTCCTCCTCACTCTTTCATTCTCACCAGATTCACTATCAGATTCACTCTCACTGCTCTCTTCACTTTCACTCCCAGTAACAAGTATTTCATATACTCCTTCTCTGATAAGCCCTTGCATGATATTGTAGTTTTAGTGTAGTAGGAGGGGAATGGTAAAAATCGGTTATGATTATTAAAATTTGGATTTCTCTGAAAAAATATAAGAAACACTTCACAAGCACACTGCACTATGTATAACACACTATCACTGTAATACATGTAAGGTATGGATGGTGCGCTAATAGAAACATGGAATAAGATGGCTGGCCGCGCATTCAGACACCCTACTAGGCTGACTGCTGGGAGGACACTGAGCTGAAAATAGGTTGCTTGCCCCTGCAATAAGCTCGCACGTGTTGCCATATATTTTTCCTTAGACCTGGCCACCCTCACCTTTCACTCACCAAAATATGATGCAAATTCATCCACAGGAAAAGTGCCTACGAATATTTATAGGGAATTTGCAACATGTTGTGTCATCGGTTGCTCTTCAGATTGCAAGGATCGTGACTCACATTGAGATATCGTGTGTGAAAGGATTAACACTAGGATTTGATGCTAGTTGTGAAGAATGGTACAGAAAGAACGTAGAACTGTGTCAGTGTATTTATGTTACTGAGTATTGTGACATAAGTATTAGACCCACTGAATTGTCTTTTACCTATGGAGAAGGGTAAGAATCCTTCCTTCTTTGAAATGAACTTGCCCTGGGCATCAAGGAAGTGCTCAGGGTAAAAGTCATGGGGCCTCTCAAAGTACTTCTTATTGTAGTGGCAGCTCTCTTGGTAGGCCCCGACCAGAGTGCCCTGCAAAGAAAGGTTCAAATATTTAATTCATACTAACTGTATCCTCCCAGGAACCGACCTACTATCATCATTGTCTCCAAGTCACTCACACTGAAGGTTGTCACTTATTATAACATTCCAGCATCAGCTCCATGCGACACCACCAATACTGTCTACTTTGTTGTGCTAGATCTGTAACGTGAATATCGTGTTTAAAATCTGCATATTCATAAATTTAAGCATATATATATATATATATATATATATATATATATATATATATATATATATATATATATATATATAAAACGAATGCATAATTCCAGCTATGATGTATAGTTGTGAGACCTGGAAACTAACAATATTAATGGAAAATAAACTAATCCGTTCTCAGAGAGCAATGGAAAGGTCCGTGTTGGGAATATCTTTAATAGACAGGAAAAGATCAACATGGATGAGAGAGCAGACTCAAGTAAAAGATATTATAGAAGTTATAAAAGAACAGGAATGGAGGTGGGCAGGTCATAGAGCAAGAATAAGCGATAACCAATGGAGTAAGAGGCTGACGGACTGGACACCAACAAAATGTAAGCGTAGCAGAAAAAGGCCAGACAAAAGATGGAGAGTGACATAGAGAAATATGCAGGGAAAACGTGGCAAAGATTGGCTCGGTCATGGAATTTATAGAAGAGGTTGG
>NC_136981.1:17319919-17394919 GCF_032717465.1 Coenobita brevimanus
TCATTTCTCCCTTAGTCCATACGCATCCCTCAACACATACTCTTCAGTCACCTCATCTCCATTACATTTAAACTCTTCCTCTCTGCTACACTCATACTCCATGTTTCAGCCCCATATAATGCAGTCAGTACCACTACACCCTCATACAGCCTTCTCTTTACATCCATTCTAACCAAACGACATCTAAATGCATTTTTCATTCCTCCCAGCACCTTTCCTACTTCATTCTTTCTAAACTACACCTCTACATCTATTCTTCCACCCACAGCAACATGTGACTCTATATACTTAAAACACTCTACCTCCTCAAGCAACTCACCATTCAAAAGTACATTCATTCTCCTACCATTTGCCAACCTTGTGCACTTCATCACTTTACTCTTATTCTCAATTTCCTCTTTCACACCCCCTTCCAAACTCCTTTACCAACTGTTTCAATCTCTCCTCCAAATCAGCCCACCAGTGCAGTATCATCCGCAAACAGCAGCTGATTCAGATTCCACTCTCTACCATCAGCATTCACCAGCTCAAACATCCACCTAATACTCTTACGTTCACCTCCCTTACAAAACCATCCATATTAACATTAAATAATCAAGGTGATATCGCACATCCCTGCTGCAGCCCCACTCTCATGAGAGACCAATCACCCACACTATTTCCCACTCTTCCAAAAGTTTTACTGTCTACACAAAAACTTTTCACCCTTTTAACAATCTACCATTGAGTTCATACAGTCTCAAAACAGTCCACAAAGCCTCACTGTCAGTTTTATCATGTGCTTTCTCTAAATCCACGATAGCCCTAAACACATCCTTACCTTCCAATGATTACTTTTCACACACCTATCTCACAGCAAACGCCTGATCCACGCATCCCCTCCCTCTCCTAAAGCCACACTGCTCATCACCAATCACTCCCTATGTACCCTCTCTAACTCTCTTAATCGACACTCTACCATACACCACCTCTCCTCCTCTAAACCTCACCTTCTCTTCCCTACTGAGACTCAGCTGTCTGAGGCAACTGACAGCAAACCCTTTTCTGTAACCTCCTACTTTCTCTATACTCATTTCAAAGCCAAAGGTGAATGTTGAGTATATGTACGCGACGACCTATCTTGTTCTCGTGTTCCTGAACTTGATTCTTCTGAATTCTCTACTCTCTGGCTTCGGCTCTCCTGTCATTCTCTGACTAAATATATCTGTGTTGTTTACTGATCCCCTACTTCTACTGACTATCAAAAATTCTTCGACTATCTTACTTCTACGATGGAACACATTCTATCCATTTCTTCTTTCTCTGAAATCTCCATTCAAGGAGATTTCAATATTCACCTCCACCTTTGGCTCTCCTCTCCATTCACTTATCCACCTGGTGAAAAAGCCTTCATCTTTTCTATCCTAAACGACCTAGAGCAGCTTGTACAGCACCCTACCCGTATCCCTGACTGCCTTGCAGAGAGCTCCAACATGCTTAACCTCTTCCTTACAACTAATCCTTCTGCTTACACTGTTAATCTTTTCTCTCCGTTGGGCTCCTCTGAACATAACCTTGTTACCATAACCTGTCCTATCACTCTGGTACGGCCTGTGGACCCTCCAAAGAGACGTTGTCTGTGGCATTTTGGAGCTGTGGGATGAGATGCCCTCAGGCAGTACTTCTTTGTTTTCCCCTGGAATGATTATTGCTTCCATGGCCGGGAGCCATCTGAGTGTGCCTTGCGCATTATGGAGGTTATTCTCTTGGGCATGGAAGCATACATTCTTTTCTCATATCCTTTGACTAATGCAAGAAAGCCTTGGTTTAATCATGCTTGTTCTAATTCTATCCGCAACAAGGAGAGGACCTATAAAAGGTACCAGAGCCAACCCACCTCTGAATCACATCTTTTTTATGTTTCTGCCCGGAATCGTGCAAAGTCTGTTCTTTGCTCTGCAAAAAATAATTTCATCCGTACTAAATGCTCTCAACTCTCCAATTCGAATTCTTCCCGCTCCTTCTGGCACCTTACCAAAAACCTTTCTAACAACTTTACCTCATCATCCTTCCATCCTCTTTTCAGTTCTGATGGCTCTGAAGCTATTTCTTTTGCTGATAAAGCAGATCTGTTTGCTCAGCCTTTCTCCTCCAATTCCACCTTAGATGATTCCGGTGTTGTTCCTCTATTACTTCCCCCCTCTGACTTCCTCATGGCTGACATTAAAATTTCTTCAGATGTATTTTCTGCCATCAGTGGCCTCAATACTAGCAAGGTATATGGGCCTGATGGAGTCCCTCCTGTTGTTCTCAAAAACTGTGCTTCAGTGCTTACACCATGCCTAGGTAAAATTTTCGCCTTTGTCTTTCATCTTCTACCTTTCCTTCTTGCTGAAAGTTTGCTCTCATTCAGCCAGTCCCAAAGAAGGGTAACAATTCCCAACCCTCTAACTATCGTCCAATTGCTTTAACATCCTGTGTCTCAAAAGTTTTTGAGTCTATTCTTAACAGAAAAATATTCAAGCATCTTCCCTATCACAACCTTCTTTCTGATCATCAGTATGGGTTCCATCAGGGACGCTCCACTGGCAATCTTCTCACCTACCTTTCAGACTCCTTTGTCATCCTGCTTTCGGGACTTTGGCGATAGCTTTGCCATTGGACTTGACATCTCAAAGGCTTTCGAACGAATCTGGCATAAATCTTTAATTTCCAAACTGCCCTCTTATGGTTTCTATCCTCCTATCCGTGCCTTCATCTCTAGTTTCCTTTCTGGTCGTTCTATAGCTGCTGTTGTAGACGGCCATTGTTCTTCTAGATCTATCAACAGTGGTGTTCCTCAGGGCTCTGTCCTATCACCAACTCTCTTTCTTTTATTCACCAATGATCTTCAAAGATGTACATCTAATCCTATCCATTCGTACGTTGATGATTTCACCCTTCACCTTTCCATTCGGTTCCCACAACGTCCATCTCAGCAGTTACTTCAACAAAGAAGGGATGAGGCTATGGTACACCTAATGTCTGACTTGGCTCGTATCTCTGATTGGGGTAAAAATAATCTTGTTGTTTTTAATGGAGCAAAGACTTAGTATTACACCTATCAACCCGTCAAAATCTTCCACAAGAGTACCCACTAATGTTTAATAATATTCAGCTCAATCCTGCATCATCCTTGAACATGCTTGGGGCTTCATTCACATGGGTTTTATCTTGGAAAGATCATATTGCGTCTCTTGTAAAATCTGCTTCCAAGAGATTAAGTGTGCTAAGCCGCCTCCGTGCCTTCATTACCCCTGCACAGTTGTTGACTTTATACACGGGTTTTATTCGCCCCTGTTTAGAGCACAACTCTTATGTGTGGGGATGCTCTCCCATACAGCTCTTCTCAATAGGGTGGAGTCAAAGGCTATTCGTCTTGTCAACTCTCCTCTTACTGGTTTCCTTCAACCTCTGTCTCTTTGCCGCACTGTTGCTTCTTTATCTCTTTTCTATCGCTACTTCAATGGTCACTGCTCCTCTGAACTGTCTACTTGCATCCCTCCACCTCTACGGTGGGCGCATAGCACCCGTCTAGCAACAAATTCTTATCCCTTTTCTGTCCAACTATGTCATACAAGAGTTAACCGTTACTCCCAGTCTTTCATTTATGCAACAGGTCAACTCTGGAACTGTCTCCCTCTGTCTGTATTTCTTACTTCCTATGATCTCCAGTCTTTCAAATGCAGTGTGTCCATTCATCTCGAATTGAATGGATCTTGAATTTGGCTCTTCTTTGTATTGTTTTTGTTTTTTTTTCTTGGAAGGAGCATTCATGTGAGCTCATTCTTTGGTTCCTTCTTCTTTGCATTAAAAGAAAAAAAAATCTTTACCTACAACACTCAACAGACTTATACCTCTAAAACTAGTCCATTCATAATTATCAACCATACCTTTATACAACGGAACCATACAAGCACTTGCCTAGTCAATCGGCACCATACCACTCACAAAACACTTATTCAGTAATTTTACTAACCACTCAACAATAGTTGCTCCACAACCTTTCAGACATTCCACAGCACACCCATCCATACCTGCAGCTTCCCCTGCTTTCGTCACTTTTACTGCTTCCTGCACTTTCTCCATCGTGATCAAAGAATCATTCAACTCTACTAACACATTTATTCCTTGTGTTCTCCCATCTCAGCCTCTTTTTCTGCCTCTATATTTAACAATCTTCCAAAATACTCTGCCTATCACTTCCTAATTGCATCCATCTCAGTTAACATTCTTCCATTCTCTTTTAATCGTTCTTCCTCCCCAGAGTCTCCCCCTCTCACCCTCTTCACTTCCTTCCAAAACATATTTTTTTTCTGCTGAAAATTCTGTCAACTGCCTACCCCACTTAACATCTGTTGCTACCTTAGCATCACCCACAGACCTTTTTGCCCTATTCCTCTTTTCCATATACCTCTCATCATTTGTCATTCATCACCATTTCTCATCGTCTACCCTATTTAATAAATTTCTCATCCTCTGTCCCCTTCTCTCACCTATCACTCATCCTCTACCCCTTTCTCATATAACTCTTATCCTCTATCCCCCTCTCATATATCTCTCATCCTCTACCTCTGTCTCATATATCTCTCATCTCTCTCTCCTTCTCCCTCCTCTCCCCATCACCCTCACTAACATTCACTCTTCTAGCTAAGCGACATAGACATATTTCCAATCTGTTCCCTGTCACAACTTAGAATTGTTATTAAGGAAATATTACATATGCATTATATGTTGCACTTTGCTCCCCTTATTCTCCCTGCAAACGTTTTATGACTACAGTGTGGAACGTAATAATCTTCATAGAACTCTGCATTACGTCCCATCTCAAATGCTGTCTTATTTTTGTGCCCCTTTTCATCTTTTGTTTCTGAACCTTTTCCATTCTTGCATAGCATTAATGTTTTTAAAATAAATATTTATTCTAGTATATGATCATTTTATGGAAGCCAACGTCTAAACACTCATTAGCTGCACTATAAAATGTTTTGATTACTGATACAGCATACATATAATGCTAACATGGAATGAAGCAATACAAATTTGTGGAGCTGTACATATTCTGGAAGAATATGTTTCATAATGTTTTTAGGCTAAAACTCGAAGTACTGCAGCTCGAACTGTGCTCTAAAAGTATGAACATAAACATCCCCGGTTGTTAAGAAACGTTCTCGTGCATGACACGCCCCTGTAGGCTCTTTCATTTTGGGGCTAAGACTGATGAAGAAGGAAAGAATGAAGAAAACAATATATTTTCGATCAAATTTTGCTATTCCTACGAGGGTTAGCAGGGTTTTGCGACTAGGTTTATGCTTAAATACTGAAGATCGTTTAGTCCGTATGCTTAAATCTGGACTTTACTAGCGTTTTGATCCTAGCGCCGCTGTACCTTAATTACAAGTTGCCATTTTGACACTATGCAGCCTGAACAGTGTAAGCACTACCACTATTAAGCAGGCCATACACGCACAGGTAAAGCCCGCCCAGTGGCCTGAGGAGGGCAGCCCATTCAGGCAAACCTGGGCGTGTGTGGGTAGGGAACAGGCTCCTGTGCAGGTGGCCTCAACAGTTGTCATGGGATCTGTCGTGGACAGATTTCCGTGTTCATGCTCCGGTCAGGTTCAGGTAAACTGAGCATGTGTAGGGTACCGCAGGCTGTCAGGCATCAGTCTCGTGTCAGTTGTGCGGGAGTGGAGATGCGCCGCAGTTCTTTCAACAGTCAGATGGGACAATGTACTCCTTATCAACCAAAATTTTCCCATTTGGTCCGTTTTTCCCTCCTCATTCTGATATTTGCAGTATAGGCTGCAGCAACAGCCCCAGTTGCATACTGCTCCTGGACATCTGTGGGCAGCGCAGCATCCATGGTCTCCCTCACGCCATGGTGTTTCCCTTGCATCTGAGCTCTAGACGTGAGGCCGACTGAAACGTGTGTAGGCACAGCATTATTCGTTAAGGCCGGCGTCTTCAGGCCACCGGACGGGCTCGCCTGTGCTTGTATGGCCCGCTTTACTGATACAGTAGCATGCCAGTGTCTTCACTTTCCATTTACATCCTCTCATTCACTCTCATCCCTTCTTTTGTATCATTATTTGTACGTGTTCTCACTCTGACTCACTCTGACTCTCTCTCACGCTCATTCAGACTCAGTTTGGGTTGTTGTGGCATGCTAGTGTAGTGTCTTCAATGATTCTCACTCTCATTCTTCCCATCGCAGCCTGCATATGTTCTCACACTAACTCTGACTCACCCTAAGTTACAGTCTAGCTCTCACTCTGACTCACCTTTGGGATGTTGTAGCCTGCCAGTGTTATTTGCTTAGTGACCCTCTCAGTCTCACTTCCATTACTTTTACCACATACATTACTGATGCTGTAGCCTGCTCGTGTTCTCACTTTGGCTCTCAGTCTCACCCTCAGTCACACTGTAATTCTCATTCAGACTCACTCTAGCTCATTCTAATTCACTTTAACTCACTCTCATTCACTTTGATTCTTTCATTCTGGCTTACCTTCGGGATGTTGCGGCCTGCCAGCGTTATGTGCTAAATGGCCCTCTGACATTCACTGTCCCACTCTTTCACTCCCATACATCTTACATGTTGTACCATCCTCATTTTCTCACTGGAACTCACTTTGGGGATGTAGTAGCCAGCTAGTGTGGTGTCTTCAGTGGCCATATGGAACAAACCCAAGGGAACGAGTGAGGCTCTTCTCTGTACCTCACAAATAGTCGCTTGGAGGTAAGGCAGACTGTGGGGAGAAGAGCATTATCATCATTATCATTATCATCATTACCGTCATCGTCATTATCATCGTCATCGTCATCTTCAGCCCGTTTTATTTATTTATTTATTTTTTTCCGCGACAGGAAAGCTAGTTTCTTTTTGTCAGTGGTGGTGGCTGTGCTGGTATTAATATATTAATATTAATATTAATATTAATATTATTATTAATATTATTATTATTATTATTATTATTATTATTATTCTGATGATGATGATGATGATGATGATGATGACTTTATAATCATAATTATTTTTATTAGTTATTACCTGTAGCTGTAGTAGTAGTAGTAGCAGTAGTAGTAGTAATAGTAGAGGTGGCAGTAGTAGTAGTAGTAGTAATAGTAGAGGTCGTGGTAGTAGTAGTAGTAGTAGTAGTAATAGTTGCTGTAGCAGTAGTAGTAGTCTTGGTGGTGGTAGCCGTAGTAGTAGTAATAGCTATTGCAGCAGACTATGTGTAAAAGCTGAAATATAATTTACAGTAGTGCGAGTACGGAAAGTGTTCGCCACACCGAGGTGAAGGAAAACAAAAAGAGGAAGTTTGACTCCTGGGTGGATTCCGCAGCTGTTTCACTCCTTTTTAGCACCAGTCTGTGAGAATGAGGCAGTGAAGTGTGTTATTGGAAAATGAGAGAGGGAAAAAGTAAGACAGCAAAACTCACATATCCTTGTGTTCCAGTGCAGGGAGGGAGTCACGAGGAACCACAGAGTCAATCTCATCCTGCACCTTCTTCTGCACGTCAGGATACAGAGCCATGAACAGAAACACCCAGCGTAATGTGCCTGAGGTAGTATCGCTCCCGGCTCCGAACATGTTACGTATTGATGCCAAAAGGTCCTTGTCTGGTGGGGGGATGGGCACAGGATGGAGAGATTAGTTTAGACAGAAGAGCATAATATTGCATGTATTTGTAAACTTTACATCTGTCTGCTCATCTAACTGTTAGTGGGTCTTTGTAAGGCTGGGAGATGATGGTAGGATTCTCTCTTTTTCTGTTTCCCTCATTTTATCTATTTTCTTTTTTCTTTTTTTTCCTTATCTTTATCTTTCACTCATTTCATTTATAATTCGTTTTCTCTCATTTCATCTTTCAGTTAATTTCTTCTCTCTCTCTCTCTCTCTCTCTCTCTCTCTCTCTCTCCTCTTTATATTATTTAGCACAAATCTGCTCTGTTTCCTCTCCTCTACACTCCCCTATTCTGCTCATCTCATCTACTCTATTCTCCTCTCCTTTACTCACAATCAAGCCTGAAGGTAGAGTCTGGGCTATCCTTCTGCGCCTCAGCCTCTATCATGTAGGCATCAATGTAGTCCCGGGGGTGGCTGGGATCCAATGTTTTGCGGTGATCCTCAATCACTTTCTGTTGGATATATATCATAATGCATTACACTTACTTTAAACTATACCTACACTTTTGGTGAACACGTGACGTTACACCTTGATCACAATACACTACAGTACGAGGAGCCTGGAAGTTAAAGAGGAGCCTACACATAGCGGCGCTGTTCACCCTGGGTGGAGCACATGCGCCTCCACATGGAAGCCAGTCCTTCTCATATTTCCCAGCATCTTGTCGTGGGGAAAGACCCTAGTACGGCCCTGGTGAGGCGTTGTCTACCTACAATGGGCCTGTTCTCTGTCTTATTTACTATACTCTACCTAAAGGACGGTCTCATAGAAGCAGTTCCATACCTGTGGTCAATGGGTCTGCTCGCTCAGACCTTGGTTAATCAGCAACAACAGCAACAAACAACACTGCTGTACACTGTGGTACTCTAAATTTAACTGCAACACAACACACGGCTATAATACTACCACACAACACACTATTATTGTTATAATATGAAGTTACTACTATTTCGCACAGTAACGCACAGTTACAAAGAGAGTAGGCCAGCATTCTCTCTAATACAAGTTCCTATTACTGCCAACTCCAAACTATATGCACATTACAAACTACACTTTCTTAAAAAAAAAAAAAAATGGCATCATCCCAACACGAAGCCTTGAGTCCCTTGGAGGACGGGGAGGGGTGGGACCATAAAAGCCACCATCATTCACCCCTCTCCCGGTGACAACCAAGGGAGATGCCTAGAACCACTGTCTGACTGCTTCTTTTCTGCAACATTCGCTGCCTTTCCTCAAACTTTCTCTCTCTTGAGAGAAAGCTCACCTTCTTGTCCTCACAGAGTCAACTGTCTGAGGCAACTGATAGCAAACCCTTCTCTGTATCCTCCTACTTTCTTTATATGCATTTCGAAGTCAAAGATGGCTGTGGCTATTGTGTATATGTATGCAACAACATACCTTCCTCTCGTGTTCCTGAACTTGAATCTTCTGAAATTTCTTCTCCCTGGGTTTGGCTGTCCTGTCATTCTCTGATTAAATATATCTGTGATGCTTACTTATCCCTTGATTCTACTGAGTATGAAAAATTCTTTGATTATCTTACTTCCAGGACTATCTTACTTCTTGTAAGATGAAACGAGCCCATCAATTTCTCCTTTCTCTGAAAAATCCATTCTAGGTGATTCCAATGTTCAACACCACCTTTATCTCTCGTCTCCTTTCACTGATCCACCAAGTGAACAAGCCTACATCTTTTTTATCCTCAATGACTCTGAGCAGTCTGTACAGCATCCTAACCGTATCCCAGACCACTTTAGAGAGTGTTCCAACATACTTAACCTCATTCTTACAACTAATCCTTCTGCTTATGCTGTTAATCTTTTCTCTCCACTGGGCTCCCATGATCATAACCTCATCACCTTAACCTGTTCTGTCGCTCCAGTAAGGACTGTGGATCCTTCCAAGAATAGGCAGCTATGGCACTTTGGGGCTGCTAACTGGGAGGGCCAAGGGCAGTACTTCTTTGATTTTCCCTGGAATAATTATTGCTTCCATGGCCAAGAGCCTCTGAGTGTGCCTGGCACATTACAGAGGTTATTCTCTCGGGCCTGGAAGCATACAGTCCTTTCTCTTATCCTATGACTGATGAAAAAAAAAAAAAAAAAGGTTCTAATCACGCTTGTTCTAATGCTGTCAACAACAAGCAGGCTTACAAAAGGTACTGGAGCAGCTCACCCTGAGTCTCATCTCTTTTATGTTTCTGCCCAGAATAATTGTACTAAGTCTGTTCTTCGCTTTGTTAAAAATAATTTCATTCATACTAAAAGCTCTGAACTCTCTCAAATTCTTCCTGCTCCTTCTGGCACCTTGCCAAAAACCTTTTTAACAACTTTACCTTATCATCATTTCCTCCTCTTTTCCACTTTGGTGGAACAATAGCTATTTCTTCTACCGATAAAGCAGAACTCATCGCTCCCACTTTCTCCTCCAATTCCACCTTAGATGATTCTGGTGGTATTCTTCCATCAATATCCTCTGACTTCCCCATGGTGGACATTAAAATTTCTTCAACTGATGTTTTGTCTGCCATCTCTGGCTTCAATACTAACAAGGTATATGGGCCTGATAGAGTCCCTCCTGTTGTCCTAAAAGAACTGTGCTTCACTGCTTACACCCTGCCTAAGCAAACTCTTTTGTACTTTCTTTCTTACTGGAAGTTTGCTCTCATTCAGCCAGTCCCAAAGAAGGGTGATCATTTCCAGCCCTCAAACTATCGCCCAATCTGTTTAACATCCTGTACTTCAAAAATATTTGAATCAGTTCTTTAATTAAAAAATAATAATAATAATAATAATAATAATAATGCACCTTTCCAATCACAATCTTCTTTCTGATCATCAGTATCGTTTCCACTAGGGATGCTACACTGGCGGTCTTCTCACCCACCTTTCAGACTTCTGGTCACCCTCCTTTCGGGACTTTGCCAAGAACTTTGCCATTGCACTTGACATCTCAAAGGCATCTTTAATATCCAATCTGCCCTCTTACGGTTTCTATCCTTTTATCTGTGTATTCGTCTCTAGTTTCCTTACTGGTAGTTCTATAGCTGCTGTTTTAAATGGCCACCATTCCTCTCCTAAAGCTATCAGTAGTGGCGTTCCTCAGGATTCTGTCCTATCACCAACTCTCTTCTTTCTATTCATCAATGACCTAAGCTGTACATCAAACCCTATCCACTCATACACTGGTGACTCCACTCTTCACCTTTCTATTTGCTTCCTGCAGCGTCCATCTCAGCACTTACTTCAACAAACAGGAGATGAGGCTATGGGACACCTAAAGTCTGACTTGGCTCAGATCTTTAATTGGGGTAAAAATATATTTTTTTAATACTTTACAAACTCAGTTCTTGCATCTTTCAGCTCGTAAAGATCTTCCACAGGAGTATCCTCTAATTTTAAAAATATCCGACTCAGTCATGCATCATCTTTAAACCTACTTGGGGTTTCATTCTATCGGGATTTATCTCGCAAAGGTCATATTACCTCACTTGTAAAATCTGCTTCCATGAGTTTAGGTGTGCTAATTGGACTCCATGCCTTTTTACCCTTGCAAAGTTGTTCACTTCATACACAGGTTTTATTCTTCCCTGTGTAGAGTACAACTCTCATGTGTGGGGAGGCTTCCCACATACAGCTTTTTTCAAGAAAGTGGAGTCAAAGGGTTTCGGTCTCATTAACTCTCCTCCTCTCACTGACTCCCTTCAATCTGTCTCCTCACCACACTCTTGCATCTTTCTCTTTTGTATTGCTCCTTAAATGGTCATGACTCCTCTGAACTGTCTGACTGCATCCCTCCACCACACCGGTAGATGCATAGCACTCATCTAGCAACAAACTCTTATCACTTTTCCATCCAGCTCTCTAATGCAAGAGTTAACTGTTACTCCCAGCTCCTCATATATGAGACAGGTCAACACCAGAGCTTTCTTGCTCTGCCTGTATTTCCTACTGTCTATGACCTTAAGTCTTTCAAAAGCAGTGTGTTCAGGCATCTCAAAATGACCAGATGTTGAATTTGGCTCTCTGTTATCTTGTTTTGTGTTTTTCTTAGAAGGAAGAATCATAGGGGTTTCTCACCTGCTCCTTCTTCCATGCATAAAAATATACTCTATAATATACTGTAAATCTACTTACGATACAATACTCTTTACCACACTACACTATACTGCATTTACAGTACACTATATTCTGGTTGTTAGTGAAACCCCAGGTTATCTAGACGTCATCCTAATAAACGATAGGAAACCGGCCACTTTAACTGGATGCTCCCTGGGATCTTCTGTTCTGGTTATTTTGAAGGTTTGTTTGTGTTGCGAAAGTGAAATACTTGAGGGAAATGTGATGTAGGGAGGATGCATCACAATGTTGGCATGGTGGATTGTATGTGAGTTGCATTTTGTGTTGGTAAGTTAAGAGGGAGGGGTAGTTGCCGCATCACAGTCTGGCAAGAAGCAGTCGTGTTTCTCTACATGGGGTAGTTTCTGAGGAGTGAAACGCTAGTGGTGGTTGATGAAGGAAGCTGTTTAACTGGAAATTCTGGGTGGCTTTTGCATCTGCATCTGTGTATGTGACTGTAGAATGTAGTGTTAGGTGGAGGAGGAGGATGTTACTGAGTCACTCGGCAGTGTTTTTTATGAGGTGTAACGCAACGTAAAGCTACTTGAGTGGGGTGTATTCTGAGATTAATCAATGTGCCTCTTGTATTCATATTCATGCCATCATATGGTCCGTGACAGAGTATTTTTGTCCCTGGATGCAAGGAATCTGTGGCCTTTGTTCCTCCTGTTATTACTCTTAAGGTTCTGTGCATGATTTTCGAATCTTTTTCATGTATGTAGCTGTTAAAATTCATTGTTATTTGACTGACCGCTTTGTACTGTAGACTGCCTTCAGTAATTTCTTTTGCTGCCGTAGAGTAGTCCCCGTGAGTATTTTTAAGAAATCGATTTTACCTTTGCCTTAATGTGGCTTGTATGTGTCTTTCCAGTGGATGTAATTGTATGAAAAGGGAAACTTGAGGATGGGTTTGAGATTCGTGCCTGTCAGCAATGAAAAGTGATGATTGATTTGGTTGGTGAAGCAGCCATTCTGTTATGTCTAAGCCATTATTTTAGGAAGCATATATTACTGTTGGAGTTGGCCTGCTGCTTGTTACGTTTTGCAATGTGTTGAAGCTGTATTTAGATCATAAGCATAGGACGATTCTCTTTATGTAGGAAGAGCAGTTGTAAATGTCACGAATTCGTGACATCGTATTACTTTGAAAGTTTACATAATGCTACTGGAAATCCCAGAGAACTTCGCTCAGTACTAACCGTCCCACGTTTGCACACTGATTGGAACAGATTTTCAGATCATTTATCATTGTGTCAGGAGTGACTGTCTTTATGCACAGACATCACTGAGTGACATTAATATGTATATACCATTCACTCTGCCCCTGTAACCGCCGGGAGAGGAAGTTCCGCCCTCTTCCCATTATCATGGCCTGCAGCTCGTGAGAACAGACAATTAGAGGCTGGCAGCCTAGAGAGATGGATGTGTTCTCAGAGCTGTGCAATGAGTAGTGATTAGCGAAGGCCATCGCTAGTGCCTTGAGCAGCGGATCATCTAGTTCCCTTGCAGTTCTGCGACTCCATAACTCTCCACCAAATCAGAGGCCGGCATCCACGAGAGACGGATGTGCTTCTCAGAGCAGTGCAATAGTAGCAATGATCATCGAAAACTACCCCTGGTGTCTTGGAGGTGTCTTAGCGACTAGGTTATCCATTCTTCTTCCAGCTCTGTGTCTCCATGTTTCCTTCCAGCAATCAGCAGATCAGCCCTGTCTTCCTGGCAGTTCTGTGTCTCCATATCTCTCCTATGCACGGTATTTTCTTTCTGTTTTCTAGATTTAAGAATGTTAGATAGCTTGATTGCGTCAGTGAGTGAATTCAGTTGCTTAACCCCTCCGTGGCTAACTGTGAGTAATTTGTAGGGACCCACTAACCGATCCTGGGGCCGATTTTTGAAGTTTCGAAAACCGATTGTTTTTTTCTTTCCCAATTGAAGAACGTCAGATGCACCCTGCAGTGCAATTTTGATCTTCCTAGACTCTTCCTAAGCCATGCAAGTGAGTGTGGAAGTTGCGTAAATTGAGGCAGCTGATACCCGTCACAGGCAGGTATTGCAGTGATGCAACATAGCACAAACTGCTTTTTTTTTTTTAACCAAATAACATTGCTAATGGCACCAGGGCCGGATGAAGCAATAGGCCAAGTAGGCCATTGGCTTAGAGCCCACCGATATCTTGGGGCCCACTGAAACTAATTTGTCATTCAGTGTACCAGTGTATAACCTTGTTTCAAGTGTACACCAAGTATTTCATTATAAAATATATTCACAACCATAAGGACCCCTGTACAATAAGTATAAGGCCAGGAGTGTGGAGCCCCTGTACAATAGTTTGGGGGCCCACTGATGAGTTTGGCCTGGGGTCCACAAGTAGGTAAATCCAACCTGAATGGTAGTGAAATGTTGTGACATGACTAAATATGTGTATTTTGAAGAGGTTCAGTATATGATACGCGAAGTTTGAGTTTATATATATATATATATATATATATATATATATATATATATATATATATATATATATATATATATATATATTATGAATTTATTTTGCACTTTCGGTGTTTATTGTGTTTATGATAGTATCAACTTATTTTTGTAGTCTGGATGATCGAGTTTGCTGGAAGAGGGAGGCAAGAGTTTTATTTTCAGACCTAAATGAGATCAATATCATCTGCTGAGTGTACAGGCTGAACAGTGAGGGTTGAAATACGAGACAACCTGCGATTCGCACCTCGCACGAACTGATTAGCAGGCAGGAAGGGAGGCATTTCCACCCACGAAAACATCTCGTGAACACGGAAGACATTTCTGTTACGCTTGTGAAAGGCACCAAAGAAAAGTATATTTTTCTCTTATTTTATTATTATTTTTCCTTCCTCTATGCCTGAATTTATTTACAATCGTAAACAGAATTGCTGTGTGTGTTTCACGAGGGAGGAGAAATATGGGTTTGATTGGGTCTAGATACTGGGTGTAACTGTATGTATTTAGGCATGGTCATGTGCGAAAAAATCATACACCCACCCGTCACGGCAGCAGGTGGTGAACTGACAAATTACTGAGGTTTAAGAGCATGAAGTGAAGGTCAGTCTCATGTCCGAGATGTTCGTTCCCTTCCCAAAAGTTTTCACAGTTTTCTATAAGTCACACAGTGGAGTGAATTATCCAAACCATTAAAACAAACCTGAACAAATAGGTAAAGATATGAAAACAAAAATGTATTTTTCTTATTGTCATGTTTTTTCTTTTGTTTAAGTTTGTACTTATTCATAATCGTAAACAGGGTTGTTGTGTATGTCGTATGGAAGGAGAAAGATAATATTTTCATCTGGGCTGAGATACTGGATGTAGCTGTGCATTTTTAAGCATGGCCACGAGAGAAAAAATCGATAATCCGCTAATCGCGGCACCAGGCTCTGAACTGATTGATGGGGACGGGGTGTGTTGGAATGTAGTGTAGGTCAGTCTCAAAATGTCCTAGAGGTTTGTTCACATCCCCAAAATTTTTGCAGTTTTCTACAAATCAAGCTGAATCGACGCTAGCAGCCACGCATGGTAAAACGTCATTTGATGCCAGCGGCCATGGAAGGGTTAAGTCTCTTTGTAACATAAGCATTACTTCTGTTAAATGAACGTATAATAGTATTTTACTTTTCCATTTGCTCTTAATTTACTTTGCTCTCAGCTTGCACAAACTTTCCTTAACCCTCTTCGGGTAGAGGTCGGTCCGTGTTGCATAGAAGGTAGACGTGGGTCTCTCAGACCCACAAATATAAAAATTTGGGAAAAATGTTTATGTTTCATTTATTCCACTACTGAAAACAGAATAACATATTTAATGTTTCTGCAACACAGACATGTAAAAAAAAATGAACTGTTCTTGTCATTTTATATTTCTAATAAATTAAAAAAAAAAACTAGAAAAAACAGTAAAAAAATTTTGACCTTCTGTAAGAAAAAAAAAAATTGAATGGTTGGTTCAATGGTCCCATAGCATGGTATGGGGAGGTGCTTTCACTGTGTAAAGAGGTGATGCCAGACTCTTCATTTTTATCTGCAATCAGGGAAAACAAAAACTCAACACACCTCAGGTAGACAAGGGTCTCACAGACCCTTAACATATAAAACCACACTTATACTGGGGAAATGGAGAGAGAGCTTGATGTAACTCCCTCACCCCTTGCATGGAGACACAAAGTTAGGAAGCTACTGAGAAGAAAAGGGGTTCCAGGTATTTAGAAGTTAGTGAACTAGACAGTGGGATGAGGGGAGGAGTGGATCTCACAGACCCATGTCGACCTGAGCAGGGTTAATATTATTTATGATTGGTAGTTAAGCCAGTTATTTCATATAAATTCATAATAAAACTGTTCACGCAAATTAGCAGCGGTTTAAGCAAGAGCCTTCTTTAGTATTACTAAGTTCCTGGGAAAAGTATTAATTGTCAGTGGGCAGGTTCTTTCTCTGGAGGCCAACAGCACCTATTAATTCAGAATCTGTGAGTGATTATTTCTTGCAGGGTACCGTTTGAAGATAAAATTTATAAATTTCTCATTTTCTGAGAAATGACAACATAAGCCAGAATGAAGAAAACAAGCACATAGTTAAACATCTTGGATCCAACAACATAATTAGCGATGGATAGTATGGTTTTCTCCATTAAAGGTCCACCATTGATATACTCAGCCTCCTGACTCATTCCATCCATCAATCAATTGACCAACATGGAGAAACTCATGCAGTAGCCTTTGATAGTTCTAAAGCTTTTGGTAGTGTGTGGAACCATTTCCTGCTATTCAAACTCCCTTGCAATGGAATGCCGTATTTTGTTCCTCTGATTCCTCATATCTCAGCAACAGGAAGATAGGAGTAAAAGTAGATTATGTATGTTCTAAATTCCAGTCAATTAATGCCAGCATGCCACAAGGATCAGTTCTGGCTCCAACCCTACTCCTAATTCACATCAATGATCTCTTATCCATCACCCATAATCCCACTCATTCATATGCAGATGACTCAACACTTCACATTTCATTCACACTTAAACACCAGTTCTCAATTTTTAGTTTCTCTGACTCAACTCAGTACAGCCATGTCCATAAATCAAGATTTATCTAAGATCACGGAATGGGGACTAAATAACCTAGTCTCATTTAACGCTAGTAAAACAAAAGACACGCAGTTTACTACAGTAGTAAACAGATACTGCCAGATTGCCATATTACTTTCAGTGCTACCAATATTCCTGTCTCTAAAAGTATTGAAATTGTTGGTGTTTCACTTAACACTGCCCTCAGCTGGACCTCTCTTATCAGATTGCTTGCTAAAATCGCCTCAAGGAAACTTGAATTATTGTACTGAGTCCGGGTCTTCTTCACTGATGAGCAGTTAGCTATATTTTATAAGAGGCATGTGTGCTCTAATCTAGAATATTGCTCATTTTTATGGAATAGATGTGGAGACGTTGTCCTAAAACATTTGGACAAAATTCAGAACGAAGCTGTAAAATTATTACTAACCCTGCTATTACAAATAAACTACCTCCCCTACAATTAAGAAGGAATGTTGCCTCCCTTGCATTATTTTACAGATACTTTTATGGCAAATGTTCAGATGAAGTTGTATCCATTGTGCCACCTCTCCATGCTTTCCCCTACGCTACACAGGCATCTGGGAGCTCTCATGAGTGTACTGTCACACTACCATATTGCAAAACTTCTGCCTATCAGAATTCTTTTATTCCCCGAACTTCATCTCTTGGGAACTTGCTTCTCCAGAATTGTTTCCCCCCAAATTTCAACCTACAGCTGTTTAAGTCCAACTTTTACATACAATCTATGAATTGAGGTCACCAGTAATCTGTTGTATGGATATTTTTTTTTTTATTCAATTGCTTTTCCTTCCTTTGTTCTGTTATTTAAAAAAAATTGAAAGTCTTTTGCTTGCCAGTGTGTGTGTGTGTGTGTGTTCGTACCTAATTGTTCTTACCTAATTGTATCTTTACAGGAATGAGTCAAGGTCGTACTATCCCGTGTCTTAAACCATATTTATCGTACATATCCTTAAATTTGTGAATTGTTTTGGCACACACTATTTCATTCGGTAGTGCATTCCATTGATCAATTGCTCTGTTTGGGAAACTGAATTTCCTTACGTCTTTATCACCTCTCTTCTTATGTAGTTTTTTGCAGTGTCCTCTTGCTGATGCTTCTCCATATGTTAAGTAATCATTTATGTCTATTTTCTCTTTTCCTGATATGCATTTATATAGCATTATCATGTCACCTCTTTTCCTTCTCTCCTGTAGTGTTGGTAGATTCAGTTTATTTAGTCTTTCTTCGTAGCTTAGGTCCCTTAAGATTGGTATCCATCTTGTAGCGGCCCTTTGAACTTTTTCAATCTTGTCTATGTGCTTTTTGAGATGAGGACTCCAGACTACTGATGCATATTCCAGGGTTGGTCTAATGAATGATGTTATTGTCCTTCTTAGCATGTCTTCATTTATGTATGTGAATGCTATTCTCATATTTGCAAGCAGTGTATACATGTTCCGTACCTTCTCGCTGATGTGGTCAGCCGGAGATAGTCTGTTATTGATAATCACACCTAGGTCTTTCTCTCTTTCTGATGTGTATAGCGTTTTACTTCCTGACTTATAATCCCAATCAGGTCTTTTTCCACTTTTACCAAACTTGATTACATGACACTTTTCCACATTGAATTCCATTTGCCATGTACTACTCCATTCATGAAGTTTATTTAATTCTTCTTGTAACTCTTTACAAGAGTCTGTGTTAGTAATTCTCCTTTGTATTTTTGCATCATCTGCAAACATATTCAGATAGCTCTCATTTCCAGTGTTACTGTTTATATCATTTATATACACTAAAAACATGCTTGGTGCCAGCACTGAACCCTGTGGTACTCCACTAGTCACTTCTTTCCATGATGAGTAGTTTCCTCTTAGTACTGTCCTCATTTCTCTTTTTATGAGAAAGTCTTGCATCCAACAAAACAGTTTGCCTCGAATTCCTCCCTGATTGTACAGTTTCCATAAAAGTCTTTGGTGTGGTACTGTGTCAAAAGCTTTCTTGAAATCTAAATAGATACTGTCCACCCATCCTTCCCTTTCCTGTATTGTGTTTGTTACTCTGTCATAGTAGCTCAACAGATTAGTAACACATGATTTTCCTTTTCTGAAACCAAACTGTCTTTCTGTTATCATACTGTGTTCTTCTAGATGATTTACCCAAGCTTTTCTTACAAGTTTTTCTAAAACCTTGCTTACAACACTGGTCAGTGATACTGGTCGGTAGTTGAGTGGATTTTGTCTATTTCCTTTCTTGAATAAGGGGACAATATTTGCTTTTTTCCAAATATCAGGTAGTTTACCTTGACTCAAGGATTTCTTGAAAACTAAAAATAATGGTTTACATAACTCCTTTGCACATTCTCGTAATACCCAACATGAAATTTCATCAGGACCACTTGCTTTTCATCTGTCTAATCTACTTAACTCCTCCTGTATTACTTTTTCTGCTATTTGTATATCTGGTAGTATGTGTGGACATGCGTGTTCCACATAGTCCCTCTCAAAATTTTTTTCTTCTGTAAAAACTAATTGGAAATTCTTATTTAATGCTTCACAAATATCTTTCTCTTGTGTATAAGTGATTCCCTCGTCCGTAATGGATTGTATTATATCTTTTACTTTAGTTTTGCTTCTGATATAGCTGTAAAACAGCTTTGGTTGATCACTCCTTTATTTATTATATCCTCCTCAAACTGTTTTTGGGCTTCCCTCCTTATTCTTGTATAGTCGTTTCTTGACTGTTTGTAATTATTGTACGCCCTTTCACTATTGTGTCTTCTGTATCTATTCCACAACAAATCTCTTCTTTCTTTTGATTTTTACATTCTGTATTGAACCATTTCTGTATTTTCTTATCTGCTTCTTTGTGCTGTGGGATGTGCTTCTGGACTCCTATTTCATAAAATTCACAAAAATTTTTATATACAGCATTTAAATCTTGTCCTCTAAGCTCATTTTCCCAATCAACTTCTAAGAAATACTTCTTTAGGTCTTGATAATTTCCCTTTTTATAGTTTAGGCTCTTTTTGTAACTATCATTGCTGTTTACTATGTCATATGCTATCCTGAAGTTATAATTTAGTACTGCATGATCGCTTTTGCCGAATGGAGGGTGATATATTAAACTGTCAACATCATTTTCTTGCCTTGTAAATATTAGATCTAGCACTGAAGGTACATCAAGTCCTCTTTTTCTGGTGGTTTCCCTCACATGTTGCGTTAAGAAAAACTCTTGTACGAGATCCAGGAGCTTTTGGTCCCAACAGCTTTCTTGGCTATTTATATCTAGAGTATTCCAATTAATATTTGTATTGAAGTCCCCAGTTAGTATAATTCTTTCCGATTTCTCTTCCATTATTTTGTAGCAATGATCTTACACTCTGAATTGTACTCTCTGCCAGGTCCTCATATTCGTCTCTTTCCCATGTGTTTGATCTGGGTGGCATGTACAAATTGGCTACAATTACTTTACCTTCAGATGTGTCGATCTCTACTGCAATCAGTTCTACTTGTGATGGTATATCTAGTTTTATTTCCTTGACTTTTAGGTTTTTCTTAGTTAATATTATAATTCCTCCTCCCTTTTTTAAATATCTGTCTCTTCTCCATATATTGTATTCCTCTAAGTTTAGTATGTCATTGGATATCCTTGGTGTTAATTTTGTTTCAGTTAGGCATATTATTTGTGGTTCATTTTCTCTAACATAATCATTCATCTCTAGTAGTGTGTGTGTGTGTGTGTGTGTGTGTGTGTGTGTGTGTGCGTTCTTACCTAATGGTATCTTTACAGGATTGAGTCAAGCTCGTACTGTCCCGTGTCTTAAACCATTTTATCGTACATATCCTTAAATTTATGAATTGTTTTGGTACACACTATTTCATTAGGTAGTGCATTCCACTGATCAACTGCCCTATTTGGGAAACTAAATTTCCTTACGTCTTTATCGCTCTTTCTATGCAGTTTTTTGCAGTGTCCTCTTGCTGATGCATCCCCTATGTTATGTAATCATTTATGTCTATTTTGTGCTTCCCTGATATGCATTTATATAGCATCAGCATGTCTCCTCTTTTCCTTCTCTCCTGTAGTGAAGGTAGATTCAGTTTTCCTAGTCTTTCTTCATGGCTTAGATCCCTTAAGCTTGGTACCCATCTCGTAGCAGCCCATTGAACTTTTTCAATCTTATCTATGTGTTTTTTAAAATGAGGACTCCAGACTACTGACGCATACTCCAGGGCTGGTCTGATGAATTATGTTATTATCTTTCTTAGCATGTCTTCATTTATGTATGTGAATGCTGTTCTCATATTTACAAGCAGTGTATACATGTTCCGTACCTTCTCACTGATGTGGTCAGCCAGAGATAGTCTGTTACTGATAATCACACCTAGGTCCTTCTCTTTTTTCTGATTTGTGTAGGGTTTTACTTCCTAACTTATAATCCCAATAAGGTCTTTTTCCGCTTTTATCAAACTTGATTACATGACACTTGTCCACATTGAATTCCACTTGTCATGTATTGCTCCATTCATGAAGTTTATTTAAATTCTTCTTGTAGCTCTTCACAAGAGTCTGTGTTAGAAATACTCCTTTGTATTTTTGCATCATCAGCAAACATATCTAGATAGCCTCCATTTCCAGTGTTACTGTCTATATCACTTATATACACTAAAAACATAATTGGTGACAGCACTGAGCCCTGTGGAACTCCGCTAGTCACTTCCCTCCATGATGAGTAACTTCCCCTTAGTACTGGCCTCATTTCTCTCTCTCTCTCTCTCTCTCTCTCTTTTTTTTTTTTTTTTCAGAAAATCTTGTATCCTATCCAACTATACAGTTTGCCTCAGATTCCTCCTTGATGGTACAGTTTCCATAAAAGTCTTTGGTGCAGTAATCTGTCAAATGCTTTCTTGAAATATAAATAGATACTGTTCACCCATCTTTCTCTGTTCCATATTGTTTCTGTTACTCTATCATAACAGCTCAACACGATTTTCCCTTCCTGAAACCAAACTGTCTTTCTGTTATCATATTATATTCTTCTAGATGATTTACTCAAACTTTTATCAGCTTCTCTAATAACTTGCTTACAACACTGGTTAGTAATACTGATCGGTAGTTGAGTGCATTTTGTCTATTCCCTTTCTTGAAAAGGGAACAATGTTTGCTTACTTCCAGTATCAGGTACTTTACCTTGTCCCAAGGATTCCTTGAAAATTAAAGATAATGGTTTACTTAACTCCTTTGCACATTCATGTAGCACCCAACATAAAATTTCATCAGGACCATTTGCTTTTGCTTTGTCTAATTCACTTATCTCCTCCTGTATTTCTTTTTCTGATATTTGTATATATGCTAGTATGTGTGGGCATCCATGTTCCATATAATCCCTCTCAAAATTATTTTCTTCTGTAAAAACTGATTGGAAATTCTTATTTAGTGCTTCACAAATTTCCTTCTCTTTTGTGAAGGTGATCCCCTCATCTGTAATGGATTGTATTTTATCTTTTACTTTGGTTTTGCTTCGGATGTAGCTGTAAAATAGCTTCGGTTGATCACTACTTTCTTTTACGATGTCCTCCTCAAACTGTTTTTGGGCTTCCCTCCTTATTCTTGTATAATCGTTTCTTGCCTGTTTATAGTTGTCATATGCTCTTTCACTATTGTGTCTTCTGTATCTGTTCCACAACAAATCTCTTTTTTCTATTGATTTTTTACATTCTGTATTAAACCATTTCTTTATTTTCTTTTCTGCTTCTTTGTGCTGTGGGATGTACTTCTGGACTCTTATATCATAAAGTTCACAGAATTTTTTATATATAACATATAAATCTTGTCCTCTAAGCTCTTTTTCCCAATCTATTTCTAAGAAGTATTCCATTAGGTCATGATAGTTGCCCTTTTTGTAGTTAAGGCTCTTTTTGTAACTTTCAGTACTATTAACTATGTCATATGCAATCCTGATGTTGTAATTTAATACTGCGTGATCACTTTTGCCGAATGGAGGGTAATACATTACACTGTCAATATCATTTTCTTGCCTAGTAAATATAAGATCTAGTACTGATGGCATGTCAGGTCCTCTTTTTCTGATGCATTCTTTTACATGTTGTGTCAGGAAAAACTTCTGCACAAGGTCCAGGAGCTTTTGGTCCCAACAACTTTCTTGGCTTTCTATATCCAGAGTATTCCAATTTATAATTGTACTGAAATCGCCAGTTAGTATAAGTCTTTCAGATTTCCCTCCATTCTATGTAGTAATGCTCTTAAACTTTGAATTGTTTTCTCTGCCAGGTCTTCATATACACCTTTTTCCCAAATGTTTGATCTGGGTGGCATGTATAAATCTGACACAATTATTTTCCCTTCAGGCGTACTAATCTCTACTGCGATCAGTTTTACGTGTGTGGGTACATCTAGTTCTATTTCCTTGACTTGCAGATTTTTTTTCGTTAATATTATAATTCCTTCTCCTTTTTTTAAGTTCCTATTTCTTCTCCATATATTGTATTCCCCTAGGTTTAGTGTACCGTTTGATATCCTTGCTGTTAATTTTGTTTCAGTTAGGCAAACAATATGTGTTTCCTTTTCTTTGATATAATCATTCATCTCTATTAATTTAGATACCATTCCATCTACATTAGAGTACATCAACTTAATCATCTTGTTTACATACTTGTCATGACTTAGGTCTACTCCCTTTCTCCTTTGTATTCCCTACTGTTTATGTACCACTTTCGAACCTGCAATCCAATTACTTTGTAAAAAAAATATGTTCTTCTCTTCCTCTGATCTTCCCTCATTCTTTGTTCTTGCCTCCACCCTCTTCTCGTTTAGTAATCCAAGTTCCTCTTGATTATGCATCTTTTTTCCATACATTTTTGAAGTCCTCTTTTTCCATAAGTTTGCACTTTTCAGTATTTCCTCCATAGTGTTTACACTCTGGAAGGTTACTTTCAGTGGCCTTGATTTATATCTCTCATATTTCCCTATGCTCTTGTGTTCCTCTTTGTCTTTACTACAGATTTCCTCTGACACTTCCTTCAATATGTTCATTACATTTGCCATCTCCTTTTTGTCTCACAAAATCTTGTTTTATTTCTTCCTCCTCTATACCAGTGATAACTATAGATTTGTTGATGTCTGCCGAATCTTTGACCAATTTTGGATTGTTTTGGATTATTTCTTCACTTCCTTTTTAATGCTCTTTTCTTCAACTCTTGTTTCTAAGCCTTTCTTTACTTTCACCATTTCAGTATGTGTGTGTGTGTGTGTGTGTTTGCTTACTAGTTTAACTAGATAAAATTATTCACCACCAGTCTGTGCCTATATTCTTAATTTTGCATGATTAGGATTAGACCGTAAAACAGCAGAGTTCGTATGTTGACTTTTTCTTTTTTTTTTTTCCATTGAGTTCCAGCTTCCTGATTATCTTTATATTTTTCTTTAGTCACTTCATATCAGTTTGAGCTAGCACCATGCTTATAATAACAGAAAGCCAAGGATATGCGGTTTCTTGATCCCCAGGAAATTAAACAGTATGTCCTACAGCGCAAGAGTGATGCCCATGAGGAGCATAAAATTAATAGCGAACACGAGCGTGAACAGCGGGAGCAACGAGAGAAAAAGCGTGAACATGAGAGCGTGAACAGCATGAATATGAACGTGCCGAACGTGAAATCCGTGAGAAGCACGAAATTGAAGTAGCGAAATAGAAGCTAAATCCCTGGCTTCAACAGCACCAGGTCCCAGTGACCCTAGCTCCATGCACATTTCTCCAGCACCTCTCTTGGCAACCCTGCATCTGAAGCTCACTTCGTGTAAGGATGGTGAGTGAATCGAACAGTTCATAGCCCGTTTTGAGGACATAGCACAGTTATACAAGCTGGATGAGTCAGCCAAACGACTCCAATTCCATAGCCAATTTGAGGGCCTGGCTCTCAATATTGTGCACAGAATTCGGAGCAACATTTTTTTTTTTTTCAGTAACAGAATGGTGGAAGGAAGAACAAATGAAAACAAAAAAAATCCATACACCAGATTTCTGATGTCCTCCATTCATAAAAAATCTGCAACAGTTAGATATGAACTGCCATAGGTTAAAGTTATGTGGGGAAAGAACTCTTGGAAAGCAAGTCCCAAAGAGAAGCAGTCAGGGAAATAAAAGAATTCTGAGAGGCATAAGTTCTGCAATATGGCAGTGCCACAGTCCAGTCATGAGTGCTACCAGTTGCCCGTGTAGTGCAGGGGAAGGCATGGAGAGGTGGCAGAATGGGTGCAACTTTATCTGAGTATTTGCCATAAAAGTATCTGCAAAGTAATGCATGGGAGGCAAGATTCCGCTTACTCGTATGGGAGGTAGTTTATTTGTGAAACACCAAGAATTTCAGTACTTTTAGAGATTGAAGTATTAGTAGTACTGAAGGTAATATAAAAATTTAGCAATACCTGTCTATTGGTAAATTGTATATAATTGGTTTTATTGGCATTAAATGAGTGATCGTAAATAAGTTATGATTTATGGATATGGCTGTACTGAGTTGAGTTAGGGAAATTAAAAATTGAGAACTCGTGTTTAAATGTGAATGAACTGTGTTAAGTCATCTGCATATGAATGGATGGGATTATGGGTGATTGATAAGAAATCATTGATTATGAATTAAGAATAGGGCTAGAGCCAAAACTGATCTTTGTGGCACGCCGACATTAATTGAGGGGAAATTGAAATATACATCATGTACTTTTATCTTTATGTTGCTTAGATATGAGGAAATAAGAGAAACTAATGACGTTAGTCCATAGCAAGGGAGTTTGGATAACAGGGAATATTCTCATACTCTGTCAAAATATTTTGAAATATCAAGAGCTACTGCATGAGTTTCTCCATGTTGATCAGTTGACTGAAGGATGGTATGAGTCAGGAGATTGAGAGTATCAATGGTGGATCTTTCGTGGCAAAAACCATACCTATCACTAAGTTGTTGGATTCAAGATGTTTAACTATGTGTTTATTAATTATAACCTCAAACACTTTATAAAGAGAAGACGTGCTAACTACTGGTTTGTAATCGAAGGGGTCAGAAGATATTTCCTTTCTTCAGAATTGGGCGGATAATGCCTTTATTTATTTATTTATTTTTATTTTTTTTTGAGAATTAGGTAATGAAGAGGGATGATGAAGACCGTGCTCATCAAGTATATGGTCTCACTGTAGACGACACCAGGAATCAGTTCCTGAGGGAGCATCTTCAAAAAAGGAAACTGCTCTCCAGTTCCTTGATTGCATAACCATGTACCTAAATGAGTGCATAAAGAAGGATAAAACTCCCAACACCCGAGAGTGGAAAACTGACTTTATGGTGCATATCCAGTTAGAAAAGTTGTGGTCTAATGAGCTCATTGGTCAGTTAAAAATCTGTCAGATAAAGGATGCCAACCTAAAGGTGGAGAAGGATGATGCATTCTTTACCGCATACGGATACCTCATTCATGAAGAATAGCACCCTGGAACAAGAGGAATGCTGCCAAGACTGGGAAGCCATCTTCGAGCAAATCCCAGCTTCAAAGTAATTCCCAGAATAACGGTAATAGTTCATATAAACCCCAGAAAAAAGACAAAGGGCAGAATATCCAACAACCTGACTGAAAGAAGTACAATAAGCACCCAAACTAGCAACAATACTCTAACCAACAGCATTACTACGGTGACCACAAAACTAATCCATGATATCAACCATCAGGACAGGCACTTCAACCCCAGTGTTATGGAGGCAGGAGGCAAATGCTGTCTTCATTCCCCAACAGTTGTATGGTGGTGTAGTCCCTAGCAACACAGATCCTCTCCCACAATTAACTATTCCCCCTCAGACTGTGAACCCTCCTTCACACGTGGCCAGCACTCCAACTCCTCAGATAGTGAGTACGACCTCTCAGGCATCTAGTCCTCAGGGCACCATGTTTGCTGCTTCGTTTGTCCTGCAGCCTTATCAGTGGGAAGCTGCTACCTCCCCTGACCCTTCCACAGCTGAAAGCGTCTTCCTTGTTCATCCAAGGTTTGTGGGAGGTGTTTCAGTATATGTGCTGACAACAATAGTTCCTTAGGTTGCTCCATCAGGCAGAGTTTACGGTAGTTTGGCATGAGGAGTACACAGGTAGACACATCTAAGTTAGACTCATTGATGGATCAATGGGATTTTTCCCTGAGACATGTATCCAGGTAGCATCTCCTTTTTACACAGGTTGAACAGTAGCAGTTTTCATGCCAGAACCTACGTTTGACCTTATGATAGGAAACATTAGTGTCATCAAAAAGTGTTGCGCCATAAATTTTGCTACTCGGACTTTGGCTGCTGCAGTAACATGAACCCTGGCCAAGGTCCCAAACCATGTCACCTCACTGACCATTGCAATGCCGCAGGATCTGATTCATAATCAAGATGTCCATGACCAATAATCCGACTGAACACTTGCCTTAATGTGTAAGTGTTACGGCTATAATTATTACTCCTCCGCCTCATCCCTCGTGAACTCCCATCTTTTGACTGAAGTCAAGCACTCGTCCACCTCACGCTACCAGCGCTCCATCTGTTGACTGGATTTGATACTACTAGTTTCCCAACATGTCACCTGACTTTCCCTCCCTTTTTCTGTGTGAAGCGAGGTTGCCTGATTATCTGGTTTCCCGCGCAAGTTCAGTTCACACTCATCCTCTGCCCTGGGAATATCTTAGTGAACCACTCCTGACCTTTACCTGGAAGCCTGTGTTATAGGGAACCCATCTTCAACGCCTTCTTTTGCTGTAAACCATGAGTATCAGTTTTCTCCTTGCATTAGTTCATTAATCTTCTGATGGTGAATGGCTTTAGGTATTTATATTGTTTTTTTCTTAGGTTTAGTTAGGTTTAGGGTTGTAATTATTGTATGTTTAGTTTGTTAAATTAAATGAATAATCAACCAAATCATTATCAATCTACCCTGTAGTTTGTCTAGTTGCATAGTGTTCATGATCCTTCTCTTTTCTTATTGCTTTCCATGGGTCTTCATAGGGTAGATACAGTTAAATACTCCCCATGGATCGTAATAGTAAGAAACTGGAAAATAATGATTAAATGTTCACATGGAGATCGTTCTAGGTTCCTTCATAAACGAGGATGGCTGTACCATGAGGCACAAACACTCCAGGGTGAGGTTCAGCTGCTGTTTGTCATGCCTGTAAAATAACGCCAAGCAGTATTCGAACTGGGCCATTGTTTCACATGGGCCAAAAGAAGGCCTTTGACCCTATTAGCTCTTATAGGGGCTGCTAGCATGGGCCATCTGGCCTACTGCATTTATCCTCTCTACTTACGTTCGTATGCTCACTCTTTTTCTGACCAAGAATGGGACAGGAAATAAATAGGCCTGCACATTCCTGTGATGTCTGCCAATGTACTGTTGGTCTGGGACGTGTCTGTCCTATACTGTTGAAACCTATACCCTACTCTCTGAGCCATTTGAGAGAGTAGCAGTTGACATTGTTGAGCCAATCACTCCTAGGGCTAGTGATGGATCAAAGCATATCCTCACTATCATTGATTTCAGCACACAGTGACTTGAAGTCGTGGCCCTCAAGAATATAAAAGCCATAATTGTTGCAAAGGCATGGGTTGAAGTGTTGTGTCATGTAGGTATCCCCAAGGAAGTCGTAAGTGACAGGTGTTTGCAATTCTCTTTGGCATTGATGAATGAAGTACTTAGGTTGTGGTCTATCCGAGGCTTGAGAACCACACCCTACCACCCCACGTATATTGGGTTGTGTGGGAGGTTTAATGGGACTCTCAAGAAGATGTTAAAGTGCATGGCGGCAGAACAGCCCAAAGAATGGTCGTTGTTCATTGCCCCTCCTCTTTTTAGCTACCAAGAAGCCCCACAGCATTCTTGGAAGTTCTCATCCTTTGAACTGGTGTATGGAAGGTTAATTCATAGGCCACTTCAGGTCCTTCATTAGTTATGGGATGATGAACAATCCGGCCCCGAAGTCAAGACCATCTACACTTACCTCCTTAATTTGGCTGATTGCCTCTGGTTGACTTGAGAGTTAGCTAAGCAAGAACTGATCAAGGCACATGAAGTTCAGAAAGCTTATTATGATATGAAGGCAAAACTTCAGAAGTTCAGTTCAGGTGACAAAAACTTAGTGTTACTCTGTCCTGCCCAGAACAAGTTATTGGCACAGTGGAAGAGTCCATATGATGTAGCGGAGAGTGTTTCGGCCCTCAACTACATAATGCAGATGGGAGGGTCTTCGAAAAAAGTTCTGCATTAACATGTTGAAAGCCTATCATGAGTCAAACCCTGAGGAGACTGGTATACAAGTGGCTGATGACAGTGACTAGCCACTTGAAAAAATTGGGGCAGCTGTGGTGACCACAGCTGATGACCAGGATGAACCATTAAATGTTCATTGTTCCTGCAGCAGTTCAATCTCATTGTCAGGTATATCGAGGGCAGTTGCAATGTCGGCGCAGACCTGATGTCTCTCCTGTTGGCCAATGATTTACCCATATAGGGAGCTGTACTGTAGTTCTGTAGGACACGCCTATGGTCTGTCTATTTTATGAAGTGCATTTAGGCATTGTCCCTCTTGGGAATTTCCTAGGCTGCCTCTCTGCCAATTGTGTACACCTCTCTGTCTCATGTCAGCTATTTACTACTTCTAAATGAAGTTTATTTACAGTATGTATATATATATATATATATATATATATATATATATATATATATATATATATATATATATATATATTATATACATATATATATATGTATATATACATATATATATATATATGTATATATATATATACATATATATATGTATATATATACATATATATATATATATATATACATACATATATATATATATATATATATATATATATATATTATATTATATATATACATACATATATATATTATATACATATATACATATGTATATATATATACATATATATGTATATATATACATATATATGTATATATATATATATATATATATATATATATATACATATATATATATATATATATACATATATATATATATATGTATAATATACATATATGTATATATATATATATGTATATATATATATATATATACATATTATATACATATGTGTATATATATATATATGTATATACATACATATATATATGTATATATATATATATATATATGTATATATATATACATACATGTATATATATATATATATATATATATATATAATTCTCTAATAAGGTTATATAGTGTTATAAATGTCTCTTTTTCTAATGATAATAATGTTTTTATAAATACCACAACACTTGGTAACGTTGGTTTCCAACGTTGCCACCCTTGTAAGGGTAGAGTGACCGTGTTAATCCAGGCCATTTCCACTCTGGCCGCCACCTGAAATGGATGCTCTTACTCCTGCTACTCGCTCTCGTGTGCCGCATAGTATAGAAAACGATCTTATTTACAAAGTAAATAAGTATTTTTTAGAAGAGAAGTCAAACAGAGGACCTATAATTGTTCCCTCAAAAGCTGTTGATTATTCCTCCAGGGGAAAACCACTATAAAAAAAAATGCGCCTGGACTTTTACATCAAAGATGGTGTGGAAAAAAAGTCGAAATTATAGACAAATAAAACATCATACTTTAAGGAAAGTATCACATTCATAAGAAAAACATAATGTTGACAGACAGACAGTAACAGAGAGAGAGAGAGAGAGAGAGAGAGAGGAGGGAATGGGGATAAGGGGGATAGGCAGACTGCGAGGCAGGGAGGTTGGAGAGGCCGGAGATAGGGGAGAAAAGGCAAGACGGAGGGAGGGAGGGAGGGAATGTGGTGGAAATAGAATAGGAGCACAACAACACAGTCAAGATGTTTTTCCTCAACATCAGAGGCAGTGTGGAAAATAAATCGAAATTATAAACCTCAAATAAAACATCATAGTTTAAGTACAAAATCACAGTCATAATAAAAAAATAATGTTAGAGAGAGAGAGAGACAGTCAGTCAGGAGGCTTTTCCTCAAATTCTAATAATTCATAAAACCATATAGAGTTTTTATAGAAATAAATCTACAAAAAATGCAATTTCTATATGAAGAGAGAGAGACAGACAGACAAAGACAGAGACAAAGACAGACAGAGTGGTGTGCTGGGAGGGAGAGTTGTCATTTACGTCTTGTTTCTAATCCGATTAAGTTGCCCAGTACAAAGTATGGCAACACTGTTGGACGGAGACTCCCCAAGAGGGACAACGCCCAAATGCTCTTCACAAAACAGACGGACCATAGTCCCAGATCTGTATACATATGTATACACTGTAGGCTAAAGGAGAAGTTCGAGAACCTTGCAGACGCATTCTGCAGCTGTTTGAATTACTTTGTGTGCTATCGCTAAGGCCAGTTTATCCATATCAGTGTTCACACCCACACTGGCTGTTATAATGTGACCTGCGCAAGTTTGCACAGGGATTCTCCAGCTTTACCCATATTAGTTGTAAGGCTAGAACTTTGAGTACACTCATAGTCATAGGGTTTAACCAGGGAAAAACTGGCAGTTCATTCTAAGCAGTTTCTCAACCCAAGAACTAGCTTACATTTCCTGGCTAATAGTCTACCCACAAGAATTTAACAGCGATCTCGTGTGCACGAAGCTCTGGCTGGCACTCAAATTTCTCAGCCAGCCTGTACCTTTTGTAGTATGTGCCGACTACTAGGGGGTAGGGGGGTTTCAAGAATACTCCCCCAGTATCCCTGCTTGTCGTACGAGGCGACTAAAAGGTTTGGTGGTGGGTTAGTGGCCCACCCCGTAAAAAGAACTAACTAAAAAAGCAATGTTCACCACCACCTTTGGCTCTCCTCTCCTTTCACGGATCCACCTGGTGAACAAGCCTACATCTTTTCTATCCTTAATGACCTAGAGCAGCTTGTACAGCACCCTACCCGTATCCCTGACTGCCTTGGAGAGAGCAACATACCTGACCTCTTCCTCACAACTAATCCTTCTGCTTACTCTGTTAATCTTTTCTCTCCGTTGGGCTCCTCCGATCACAACCTTATTACCTTAACCTATCCTATCACTCCGGTACGGCCTGTGGACCCTCCAGGGAAACGTCGTCTGTGGCATTTTGGAGCCGCAGACTGGGAGGCCCTCAGGCAGTACTTCTTTGATTTTCCCTGGAAAGATTATTGCTTCCATGGCCGTGAGCCATCTGAGTGTGCCTTGCGCATTACGGAGGTTATTCTCTTGGGCATGGAAGCATACATTCCTTTCTCATATCCTTTGACTAACGCAAGAAAGCCTTGGTTTAATCACGCTTGTTCTAATGCTGTCCGCAACAAGGAGAAGGCCTACAAAAGGTACCGGAGCCAACCCACCCCTGAATCACATCATCTTTACGTTTCTGCCCGGAATCGTGCTAAGTGTGTTCTTCGCTCTACTAAAAATAATTTCATCCATACTAAATGCTCTCAACTCTCCAACTCGAATTCTTCCCGCTCCTTCTGGCACCTTGCCAAAAATCTTTCTAACAACTTTACCTCATCATCCTTCCCTCCTCTTTTCTACTCTGATGGTTCTGTAGCTATTTCTTCTACTGATAAAGCAGATCTCTTCGCACAGACTTTCTCCTCCAATTCCACCTTAAACGATTCCGGTGCTGTTCCTCCATCACTTCCCCGCTCTGACTTCCTCATGGCTGACATTAAAATTTCTTCAGTTGATGTATTTTCTCCCATCACTGGCCTCAGTACTAACAAGGCATATGGGCCTGATGGGGTCCCTCCTGTTGTTCTCAAGAACTGTGCTTCTGTGCTTACACCCTGCCTAGGCAAACCCTTTCACCTTTGTCTGTCAACTCGTACCTTTCCTTCTTGCTGGAAGTTTGCTCTCATTCAGCCAGTCCCAAAGAAGGGTGACCACTCCCAACCCTCCAACTATCGTCCAGTTGCTTTAACGTCCTGTATTTCAAAAGTTTTCGAGTCAATTCTCAATAGAAAAATTTTAAGGCATCTTTCCTATCACAACCTTCTTTCCGATCGTCAGTATGGGTTCTGTCAGGGACGCTCCACTGGCGATCTTCTCACCTACCTTTCAGACTCCTGGTCATCCTCCTTTCGGGACTTTGGCGAAAGCTTTGCCATTGCACTTGACATCTCAAAGGCTTTCGATCGAGTCTGGCATAAATCTTTAATTTCCAAACTGCCCTCCTACGGTTTCTATCCTTCTATCTGTGCCTTCATAGCTAGCTTCCTTTCTGGTCGTTCTATAGCCGCTGTTGTAGACGGCCATCGTTCTTCTCCTAGATCTATCAACAGTGTTGTTCCTCAGGGCTCTGTCCTATCACCAACTCTCTTCCTTTTATTCATCAATGATCTTCTAAGCTGTACATCTAACCCTATCCACTCATACGCTGATGACTCCACCCTTCACCTTTCCATTCGGTTCCCGCAATGCCCATCTCAACAGTTACTTCAAGAAACAAGGGATGAGGCTATGGCACACCTAATGTCTGACTTGGCTCATATCTCTGACTGGGGTAAAAATAATATGGTTGTCTTTAATGCATCTAAGACTCAGTTCTTACACCTATCAACCCGACAAAATCTTCCACAGGTATACCCACTAATGTTTAATAATATTCAGCTTAATCCTGCATCATCCTTGAACATGCTTGGGGTTTCATTTACTCGGGACTTATCTTGGAAAGATCATATTACATCTCTTGTAAAATCTGCTTCCAAGAGATTGGGTGTGCTAAGCCGACTCCACTCTTTCTTTACTCCTGCACAATTGTTGACTCTATACAGGGGTTTTATCCGCCTCTGTGTGGAGTACAACTCTCATGTGTGGGGAGCCTCCCCACATACAGCTCTTCTCAATAGGGTGGAGTCAAAGGCTTTTCGTCTCATTAACTCTCCTCCTCTTACTGACTCCCTTCAACCTCTGTCTCTTCGCCGCACTGTTGCATCTTTATCTCTTTTCTATCGCTACTTTAATGGTCACTGCTCCTCTGAACTGTCTGCTTGCATTCCTCCACCTCTACGACGGGCGCGTAGCACCCGTCTGGCAGCAAACTCTCATCCCTTTTCTGTCCAACTCTCTAATGCAAGAGTTAACCGTTACTCCCAGTCTTTCATTTATGCAACAGGTCAACTCTGGAACTGTCTCCCTCTGTCTGTTTTTCCTGCTGCCTATGATCTCCAGTCTTTCAAACGTAGTGTGTCCAGGCATCTCAAAATGATCGGATCTTGAATTTGGCTCTCTATTGTATTTTGTTTTTCTCTTGGAGGGAACTGTTACTGCGGGCTCATGGCCTTTGGTTCCTTCTTCCTCGCATAAACAAAAAAATAAAATAAAAAATAAAGCGCCTCAGACCCAGATGGACCATACGTTGACGACTAAGGAACAGACAAAGGACATTCTGAGGGTAGGAACATGGAATGTGAGAGGAGTGAATGATGAAGTGAAAGAGAGAGAGATTGTCTAGGTGCTTGAGGATGCAAAAGTGGATATATGTGGATTGACTGAAACTAAATGGAAAGGTGAAAGGATGAGAGAATGGGAATACGGTGTAGGTATATGTGCGGGAGTCAGTGAGAATGAGAGGGCAAGAGAGGGAGTATGTCTGATGATAAGCAAGAAGTGGAAGGAGAATATAAGAGAGTATGGAACCGTGGGTGCAAGGATTGTATGGGTGAGGATGAAAGTAGGTATACAAGCATGGGCGATTGTATGTGTGTATGCCCCAACAGAGGATCGAGTGGCAAGAGTGAAAGATGAGTTTTGGGCGAGAGTAGAAGCATGTATGGACAAGTTTGAGAGGAGCGAGAGAGTGCTGTTGATTGGAGACATGAATGGCAAAGTTGGGAATGTACGAGTGGATGGAGTGGTTGGTCAGTGGGATGTGTCAGCTGAAGTAGATGGGAATGGTAGTGCTTTGGTGGACATCTGTGCTGGTAAGGGGTTGGCAATAGCCAACACCTACTTTCGTCATAAGATGATCCACCGGTATACATGGAGAGTAATGAGGAGGATGGATGGTGAACTTGTTGAACGAAAGGCAATGATAGACTACGTGTGTGTGGATGAGCGAATGAGAAGACAAGTGTTGGATGCAAGGGTGTGGAGAGGGTGGGGGAATGGAGTCTCGGACCATCACTTAGTGATGGCCAAGGTAGAGCTGCAAAGAAAGTGGTTGAGGAGACGAAGGGGAAGACCGGAGGAAGCAGCTCCTGTGAGAAGAGTGGAGAAATTGCAAGATAGTGAGAAAATGACAGAGTATAAGAACATAGTGGAAGAAAGATTGGGAAGGTATGAGCTAGAGCAGATGGAAGGGGTGGAAGACGTATGTAAGATATTCACGGAAGAGATAAGCGCAGCGTGTGAGGTGGTTTGTGGAGTGAGGAGGAGATGCAAGGGTGTGCAAGGGACAGCATGGTGGAATGATGAGATGAAACGAGCTGTGGAACAAAAGAAGAAGGCATATGGTGAATGGTTGGCAAGTAGAGGTAGGGGAGAAGATGAGAGAGAGAAGAGAGAGGTATATGTGAGCAGGAGAAGGGAGGTTAAGAGACTGGTTATGGAGAGTAAGAAGAAAGTGGATGAAGAGTTTGGGAGGAATCTGAGTGTGAAATGGAGAGAGAGTAAGAAATTGTTTTGGAAGGAGGTAAAGAAAGTAAGGCAGTGTGAAAGGGGAAATAGTAGGGGAGTGAAAGATAGGAATAATAGATTGTTGGTGGAGAAGAGAGAGAAATTCAGGAGATGGAAGGAGCACTTTGAGGATTTGTTGAATGTAGAGAGTGAGAGCAGTGTGAGTATAAGTGGTTGGGGAATGGCTGGGAGAAGAAGAGATGAGAGGAGGGAGGAAGAGATCAGTAGGTCGGAAGTAGTGGAAGTGATGAAGAAGATTAAGCTGGGAAAGGCCCCAGGAATTGATGAAGTGTGTGGTGAAATGCTTAGGTATGGGGGTGAGATTGTTGTGGAGTGGATATGGAAGTTGTGTAGATTGGCTTGGGAAGAGGGAAGGGTTCCAGAGGACTGGAAATCAGGTATAATTGTTCCTCTGTACAAAGGAAAAGGGGAGAGAGAAGTATGTGGTAACTATAGGGGTATTTGCCTTCTTAGTGTGACTGGTAAAATATATGGTAGAATACTCATTGATAGGGTTAGGCATATGACAGAGGAGCTAGTTGGAGAAGAACAAGGGGGATTTAGGAAGGGAAAAGGGTGTGTAGATCAGATATTTGTTCTAAGATGTTTAGTGGAGAAGTATCTAGAGAAGGGAAGGAAAGTGTATGCTGCCTTCATGGACTTGGAGAAAGCTTATGACAGAATAGATAGGCAAGGTATGTGGAAGGTATTAAGAATATATGGAGTGGAGGGGAAATTGTTGAGTGCTGTGAAGAGTATGTACGAGGGAGCTAGGGCTACGGTGTGAGTGGATGGTGAGCTGAGTGAGTTCTTTGATCTCAATGTGGGACTGAAACAGGGATGTGTGATGTCTCCATGGCTGTTTGATATATATATGGATGGGGTTGTAAAGGATGTGCAAGGTAGGGCAGTGGATGTGGGGGTGGCCCTAATGAATGAGGGTGAGATTTGGAAGCTTCCGGTGTTGCTGTTTGCCGATGATACAGTATTGTTGAATGAAGATGAATGGGAGTTGCAAGGTTTGGTGAATGAATTTGGGACAGTGTGTAGGAGGAGGAAGCTGAAAGTTATTGTAAACAAAAGTAAAGTTATGGTGTTTGAGAGGAATGAAGTCACAGAGTGTGCAGTGAGGTTGGATGGTGAGGATATGGAGAATGTGAGTGCATTCAAGTACTTGGGTAGTGTGATGAGTAAGGATGGAACTTTGGGGGATGAAGTACGTGAAAGGGTACAGCAGGGAAGAAAGGTTGTTGGTACACTGAAAGCAGTGATGAGAAATAGGGAGGTGAGTATGGAAGCTAAGAAGTCACTGCATGATGGTATTGTGATCCCTACCCTGACATATGGAAGCGAGCCGTGGACCTTGCAAGAGGGGAACAAGTCAAGAGTGAGAGCAGTGGAAATGAGTTACTTGAGAGGAGCATATGGAGTGACGTGGAGGGACAGGTTGACGAATGAAGAAGTGAAGGAACGTTGTGGGGTAGATGTGGATGTGGTTGAAAAGATTAGGAGAAATACACTGAGGTGGTTTGGACATGTGGAGAGAATGGAGAATGAAAGACTGACTAAGAGGGTGTATGTAGGTGAGGTGGAGGGAGAGAGAGGGAGGGGTAGACCGAGGATGAGGTGGAGGGATGGAGTTGAGAGGTATATGAGGGAGGGGGGAGGTGAGTTGGGGGGAGGGGAGTCAAATGGTGGGTGACAGAGTGACTTGGAGGCGTTTTGTCTGCGGCCACCCTTTGCGGGATTAGGGCGTCGGGCTATAGATAGATAGATAGATAGTAATTGTCACATTGACACTATTGATGTCCACCTTTGAATAATTCTTTGAGGGCAATGGGTGGGTGTAACAGTGCTGCTGCACTGATCTTCATCAAGTTCACCTTTGGTGCTTAAGTACTGCCGCTAATGCTTTGTATTATATCATTTTACATGTAGGTACAGTTACACTACAACTGTCACACTTACACTGTGTATTACATACACCACGCTGCATAACAGTTTGTAGCGTTAAGATAAGAGTAGTGAACTTTCACTCAGTGTGACATGAGTACAGGATTTTTCACCATCATCACAGAGTATTGCCCTGAAGCTTGAAATCATTAACCCGCACAATCTCGCCGTCGGCATGGTGCCGATGGTACAAAACGTCTCAGTTAATCCCAGCGACGTGATGGTGCCAACAGCAAAATTCGAGCGCTGTATCACTTGTCAAACTGCTTTAATTTTAGCTAATTTTTGGCTAATGCGTAGCTTAATGTATTGTCAACACTGTGTCCAAGCAGTTGTAGTACTGAGTTTGGTTCTGCGTGGGTGGGTAACATCAGTGTGCCACTGTCCATCATAGCATCAGGATGTCATGAAATCACGCCATTTTTCTGCCTCATTGGGCTGGAGGAGCCCGTTGAATTTGTCACATGGATCCTTCTGTCCCTTCATTTAGTGATCCTTCAGAAGAGAAAGACCTGGATGACTATTCTGGGGAGGAATATGAGCCAGTGGAGGACACTGAGAAAGGAGAATCCCCCATTCTCCTCCCCTCCATTCTTTCTCATCCCGCCCAGCTGGGTGGGAAAACGTTGCTCACGGCTTGGGAAACTGGGCTAAAAACGTGACGGACAGCCATCCTGCTCTTATTTCTCCTATAAGGAGTACTTTTTCTTGCTTTTCCTTGATTTATATGTCCTTTTGGGTTGTATTATGCAACAAAATTTTTTTCCGTTTTTGGTGTGGGATTGGGTGGGTATAAAATTGCAAAAATGCCTGGGATGGTACGGGTTAATGTAAAAATGAGGTTTTACGCTCATTGACGACAGTCATCATCCCATGTAACAGCACAGTACACTACAATGTGAAATGTGTGTGAATGAGTTAGGATATATATATATATATATATATATATATATATATATATATATATATATATATATATATTAGCTCCTGTTGAATTCTTCACAGTAAAATTTCTTTTTGATAAGGCGTAATGTCATAAAGTCGAGACATTGTATTATTATGGGAGTCTATGAATGCTAGTGGAAATACAAGAGAAGTTTGCTTAATACTAACCATCACATGTTTGCACTCCAACTGGAACAGATTTTTCAAACATTACCGTTGATTTAGGAGTGATTGTCTACATGCACAGACTTTAGTGTATCACTGAGCGAAATTAGTATGTATATACCGTTAGGACCACCCCTGTAGCCACCAGGAGAGGAAACTCCACCCTCTTCCCATGGTCATGGCCTGCAGCTAGTGAGAACAGAGTCAGTTAGAGACTGGCAGCCCAAAGAGATGGAAGTGTTCCCAGAGCAGTGCAATGAACTGTGATCAGTGAAGGTCATTCCTAGTGCCTTAAGCTGTAGATCATCTAGTCTCCTTGCAGTTCTGTGATGCTGTATTTCTCCACCAATTCAGTGACCGGCATCCATGAGGGACGGATGTGCTTCCAAGAGCAGTGCAAGATATGGTCACTCAAGAGCACTCCAGGCATCTTGGTAGTTTCATAGCAAGTAGATTAGAATCTCCCCAGTCTTCTTGTAGTTCTGTGACTCCATATCTTTCCACCGAGTTGGGGATTGGCAGGCCTAAGGAACAGACATCGACAGAGCAATGCAACCCCTAGCAGCGATAAGCAGATCAGCCCAGTCTTCCTCAAAGGTCTATGTCTCCATATCTCTCCATTTAAATGTATTTTCTTTCCGTTTTCTTGACTTAACCCTTTCCCGCACAGTAAGTTTCAATAAGTTTTCTGGTGCAGGAATTTTCACTACGAAGCCTCCGGCCGGGGAGCGCGCGCGCGGCAAATTTGAGCAAATTTGAGCGAATGAAACTCATTCTTGCCTTATTTTCGCCACCCAAAAATCCATGTATTCCCATGAAACCTATCTCCAGGTATGCATGGATGTTTGTTCTATCTGATAAACATGACCAAAACACAGGAAAACACCAGCAAAAAAAGTTATTAGCCCTGGAAGCATGGTCGAGTAAACTTTTTTCACTTCCCAACATCGCCGTTTGAAGGTTTTCCATCATACAGGAAAATAATCTAATAAGTTTTTATAGACAATTTCATCAGCTTTCTAACGAAACCAATCCGGTTGAGATACGATGTATACTTTTCGAGAAAATGGCCAAAAACTGAGAGCCATTTTTGGAAAAATTTCACTGACCTCTGAGAGCAAAGTTTTCCCAGGCACCTTATGTTTTTATTACATAGTAATATGCCCCAATTATTCAGCTTTCCCACTGTGACGGAAAAACCCCATACGCCTCATAGTTCTCGAGTAAATCGAAAAAAAGTACTAGGCACTCCGTGCGTGATTGACTTTCGTGATGCGTGCAAGGCGTACGCAATGTTCCCGTCTACGTAACAACGAATTCTTATCAGAAATATTACATATTTATGTATTGTACATATGTAGAATTTCCTGCTCTTCATCATGGTTCAAACGTGAAATCGATACGTCCAATAGTTTCCGAGTAATTGGCAGAGAAACAGAGAGTATTACTACGAGCATAATTCAATGGTAACAGCCGGGAAGAGACACTCATTTCCACCGCCTTTTCTCGCACAAAACGTAACATAATGCTTACATTTTGGTATTGATCATACGTAGAATTTAGTGGTATAGATCATGGTTGTTACAGAAAATCGATAAGTCTAATAGTTTTCGAGTAATTGGCCGACAAAGCGAGGTTAGTACTCCGAGCGCTTGTCACTGATAACAACCGCGAGGAAAAAGAAAAAAACCCTCGCCTTTTACCCCCCAAAACGCTACCAAAGGCTTACATTCGGGTATTGATTACACGTAGAATTTAGTGGTATTGATGATGGTTGTAACAGAAAATCGATGTCTAATAGTTTTCGAGTAACTGGCCGACAAAGTGAGGTTATTACTCCGAGCGAATGTCACTGATAACAAATGCGAGGAAAAACATTTCCCTCGCCTTTTACCCCCCAAAACGCTACCAAAGGCTTACATTCTGGTATTGATCATACGTAGAATTTAGTGGTATTGATGATGGTTGTAACAGAAAATCGATGTCTAATAGTTTTCGAGTAACTGGCCGACAAAATGATGTTATTACTCCGAGCGCTTGTCATGTCACACAACAACCGTTAGGAACAAAAACATTTCTCTCGCCTTTTACCCCCCAAAACGCTACCAAAGGCTTACATTCTGGTATTAATCTTACGTAGAATTTAGTGGTATTGATGATGGTTGTAACAGGAAATCGATAAGTCTAATAGTTTTCGAGTAATTGGCCGACAAAGTGAGGTTACTCTTCCGATCGCTACCAACTTTTACACACACTGTTTTTTCCTTGCACACCTGCCTGAAGACTATGCTACTAACATTTTTTTCCCCCTATCTGTGCAGACTCTTACATCTTCCATGGATGTTTTTCTATTGTTATAACCTACTACACATAAACATAACTCTTCTATAGTTACTGCTGTGGAGATTTACTTTCTTTCATATGTGTAATCTGTAGGAGAAAATGGTTATTTGTCTGAAAGTGTGAGAGGTAATGGTAATAGATTATTACATATATCAACAAAATTTGCAGAACTCACTTCCTCCAGGGGTGTTGATCCAGTTAGACCAGGAATTTGAAGATGAGGAGTTATGTAGTGTGTGTGTGTGAGTCAGCTTCTCCCTGAGAGTATGAGGCAACGCTATTTTTAGCACACACCACACTCGTTCACGGAAACTCGCAGCTTGTCTGACGTATATTTCATACAATGCCATACGCATTTACACTATCAGAATCACAATAATTCCAGCCCTAAAACACCGGTAATTCTCCCCTCCCAACTTCAGGTTTGCCCCTTCACAACACTCTGTTTCATGCCACACGTAACGCTTGCTGGCTCCATAATTTCACCAAACTATCCACAGTATGTTTCACACAATATATATTTATGCCTTGGCTTCAATTATATACGTATTTCCACTCACGCCATATGGCCTACGGGGGAGCGGAGTGGCGAAACCCCGCTACACTGACCATGCGTCTGGCTCCAAGGCCCAACGATTGCTAACGGCCAGAATTGCTTTTCAATACATATATGTATGTTCCATCGACAATATCACGTCACTATATGTTCACATACAATGTATTATCTCACTGAGTCAATAGGGCCTTTGCCTTGGGCAAGAGGGGGAGAATTATGGACAATTTAAAGGGAACCACTAGCTGTCAAACTCCACTGCCTGACTGCTCAACAAACACTGAGGTTGGAGGGAGCGGGCTGAGGTAGATAAGGCAAAGCAGCGTTGCCAATGACTTACCTCGAGAAAGCCTTGGCTACCCTATGACGCGCCCAAAAATCACGCAAATCGGCCTATAAGTTTTTTTCTGATGAATATTTTTGTGCCTAAACCACGCGATTCGCGTGACTGTGCAAGACAGAGTGCAGGGCGACGTCACGCGAATCACGTGACTGTGCCTGGGAGGGTTAAGAATGTTAGGTAGCTTGATTACGTGTATGAGTAAATTTACTTACTTCATTTTCTGTATAATGTAGGCATTCTTTCTGTTATAATTAATATATTCACAGCTTTTTCTTTTGAACTCGATTGAATGTAAAATCGTGTTCTGTGGCCGAAGGCCCTGAATTTTTCCTGCACGCCAGGCAGACGCTGGGGGCACTTTTTTGAAGTTTTAAAAATTGTTTTTTTTTCTTGCCATATTGAAGAGAAAGTTCAGATTCACCCAACAGTGCAAATCCCAGGTTCCTAGACACATTCTGTGGCTTGCAATGGAGCGCAAAAGTTGCAGAAATATCTGCAATCGATATCTGCTGCCCATGGGCGCTGCCACAAGGCAACTAGGCAGGTGTTGTTGTTTTTTTTACCTACCAAAACAATGCGAATGGTGCTGAAACACTGCGCATATATAAGATATGGTGATACCGAATGATTTCAGTACATAATATGTTAGGAAAGGCTGGATAAAAAATGTTATGAATACTTTTTCACCTTAATGATATAAAAAATGTCTCTGGTAGTTTCGAGTTATTTTATACATTATCGATGTGCCCATGGTTGGAAAAGAGACCGAAAGGGTTAAAATTTTAGTCCTAAATGAGAAAACTGCACATCCTTCGAGGCTCTGCCACGGGAGCTAAAAGTGGAGGGTCAGATCCGATTAGTAATACGGAAGGTGAGTCACAACTTTGAGCTCCCACACCACGAGCATGGCTAAAAATAGAATTGTAATGCAGTTTCAGAACTAAGAATAAGTATAATTATTACGAATACAGAGACAAAACAGAAATAAATACGTTTACAGACAGGGCAAAACCTACTTTTTCCATAATAACATGTTTATCTTTATCATTTTACGTTCATCTTTATCATTTTACCTTGTTATTTTCGTAATATATGATGCTGTCTCGTAAACAGGGTTTTGCAAGGGAGGAAAAAGATTATATTTTCTGTCTGGGTTGAGATAATGGGTGTAACTATGTGTTTTTAGGCACGGCCACGAGCGAAAAAATCATACATCCACTCGTCACGACAGCAGGTGGTCAACTGACAGATGATATGTGAGAGGCTGAACTCAAGGTCAGTCTTATGTCCCAGATTTTTGTTCACTTCCCAAAAGTTTTCACAGTTTTGTACAAGTTGCACTGCATCTAATGATCCAAACCATTACAGCAAACCTGAGCAAATAGGTAAAGACACCAAGACAAAAATGTATTTTTCACTTATTATTGTGTCTTTATTGTTTGTCCCTGCATTACTTCATACTCGTAAATAGGTGGTTGTGTGTGTTTTGCAAGAGAGGACAAAGATGATCTGTTCTGTCTGGGTCAAGATAATGGGTGTAGTTGCACTTGTTCAGGAACAAAAAAATCGAAAATCCACTCATCACAGCAGCAGGCTTTGAACTGTTTGATGGGGTGTATGGAAGTGTAGTGTAGGTCAGTGTGAAGACGTTCAGAACGTTCGTTCACTTCCCAAAAATTTTTGTAGTTTTTTACAGGCCACGCTCAAACAACGGCTGTGGCCATTTATTGGCTAAACGTCATTCGATGCTGGCGCCCACGGAGGGGTTAATTTACTTTCCTCCCAGCTTGCAGAAGCTTTCCTTGATATTAATTACGAATGGTTGTTAAGCCAGCTGTTTAATATGTACTAATTCATAATAAAACCATTCACATAATCCAGGAGAGGAGAAAGCTGTGCCTGGTTCCAGGGGAAATTATTATTTGTCCAGGGGGAGGTTCTTTCTGTAGAGGCCAACAGTATTTATTAATTCAGCATCAGTGAGTGATTATCTCTTGCTGAGTACTGTTTGAAGAAAGAGTTTATAAATTTCTCGTTTTCTGAGAAATGGTGACATAAGCCAGAATAAAGTAAAAACTCAAGACTTTAATTTCATAAGTCAAAAAAAAACTTTTAAACCCCTCTTCCTTGACAGTTGCTTAAAGAGAAAAGGGATAAAAAAATGAGGGTGAGAGAACTGAGTCTTGTGGGGCACTAGTGGATAGTTCTCTGAGATGGGAACTTTGATTCTGAGTTCTTGAGTTTGTCTAACTGAGAGAAGTTGGTTAGCCATGTATTCTCTTGTCTTGAACGATTACCTGACATGATCTTGGTCTTCCTCTTCTTGTTGGCAGTTAGCTACTCAAGTACCACAAAATAGAACATGAATAAATTAAACAATCAAGATTTTAACATCAACATCATCGTCGTTGTCCAGACCTCTGTTAAGGAGGTGAGGTAGGGTCCAGAAAGCAAGAAAAACACTGATAGAGGGTGAAACTAATCAAATTTCTGTCCAGTTAAATGGGCTATGTTCTCATGCATCCACTATTCAAACCCTCGGAATCCTGACTCCATCCCACAGGCACAAACATCCACATTTTACATTCAGAAAGTACTATACTGAGTCTAGGTTATATAGGCTTTATCCACCATCAGAGAGAGAGAGAGAGAGAGAGAGAGAGAGAGAGAGAATAATTAAATAAAACACTCAAACTTTTTACCTCTAGAAAAACAAACACGGTGTTTGTGTCTCGTATGACCTTATCCACGCCCATCCATTTGTCCTTGATCACCTGTGGTATTAGCGGTATGAGCCAGGGCATATGATCAAGCAGTACTATGGGACCTTGTACCTCGTCGAAGTTGGCCTTGATGAGATTGGCGAAATAAATCATCTCTTCGTCGTTGATGTCGTATCGTCGAGCTGGAGTTGGATACAAGTGTGTGATTACAGCTTAGTAGTAACAGTAGCAGTAGTAGTAAGCAAACGTTAGTGTCCATTTTGATGCTATTGACGAAAGTGATTATCTCTCTGTCATGTATGTCGTAATGCTAATCTGTTGTTGGATCTGTAATGGTGCTGCAGAGGGATTACTTCAAACAGTGGCACTGATATGGCAGGCTGCTGGAGCTGTCCGGTTAAACAAATGTGCCTTAGTCCCCTTCTATCCCCTGCAGGAGGACGATGGGCTTCATGAGGAGAGCAACATAAGCCTGCAGTCCACAGGACTCACGTCCAGATGAGCCTGGGGCTGCAACTACTTCTGCTCCTAGTGCTGCTACTACTATGCTACTACTACTGGAAAAACTGCTACCACGACAACAACAACAACAAAAACGATGACTACTACTACTACTATTACTACTACTACTACTACTACTACTACTGCTACTACTACTGCTACTGCTACTACTACTACTACTACTACTGCTACTACAAACAGCTCTATTATTTCGAAAGTGTGTGAGTAACTATGCATTTTTAAGACTCAATAATCAGCCAATATTTTTTAACATTTATCAATAACATAGAAATGCAACACACAACACACCGATGTGGATGACCTCTTCATCACTGATACTACACCAGTCAGTATATTATTAATGTTGTTCTAGTATTAAGTTATATATTGTTGCATCCCCACCCCACACTGCCACAAGCTCCAACAGCAGTAGTACAGTACAGGAAGAACGTTGTCTAGTGAGTTGTTCTTCCTATAGTTCAGCCTTTGGGTGCACTGTACACAGGATCAGCTCAGGCGTCGTTAATAAACACTGGCTTCCTAAGGTCACTATCTTTATTTTCAAAATTTATTACACTTCATGCATGCCAACTTCACTTCACTGCTCTCTCATACACTGGAGCCATAAAAAAAATCTTTACTGCCATTAAACGTAACCCGCCGCATGCCGGCTATTTTTAGCCCTATGGGTCACCTCAGTGCCGGCCACTTTTCGATCTTTTTTTTGGCCAAAATGATAGATTTTGATGTGGAAACAACGAATTTCGCCATTAAAATGCTGACCGAAGCTCAGAAATGGGTTTTATTCAGTCCGGCACACGTATACAGGTATAGCCACTCTTTCACGCTCACCACGTATGTGAGAGAAAGCCGTTTTCTATGTAATGTATAAACAGGTATTTATGCTGGGTAGGTATAGCAATGTTTAGTACACTTTTCTGATTACTTATTACTTCAGCATCTATCACAATCTGCATGTCTTTCTCACTATGAATGCATTATCTTACACGTACTTGAAGATAGGTACAACCTGACTCCATTATGTTCCATCCTGGCACTTACAAGAAGGTATTTACGACTTGACTTCACTATGTAGTCCTTACACTTACAAGAAAATATTTACAACTTACACTTACATGAAAATATTTACAAAATGCCTTCACTATGTACAGCACTGGGTGAGGCACACAGGCAGAGTGAGGCAGAGCAAGCGTGAGTGGGGGAGCAAGTGAGTGTATGGTCTTGACAGCCTGGGGGATGGTAGAGGAGCAGTTACATTACATGCCTGCCAATTTTTACCCGCAAGTCTTAAAAATGCGGTCACAGTGAAGTTTTTTTTTTGGACCACTTTAAAACGGCACTGGCACTGAGCACACAATTTCATCAGACCGTTTTAAAATGGCACTGGCATGGGACGGGTTAATGATTGACAACACTTTACTATTTTCACAAGTTCCAATGATGTACAAACTTCAATAAACCAATATACACTTCACTGTTTTCACAAGTACCGAAAATAGACAAACTTCACTACAATGACACTGAACTACAATCAAACTGAACTGAAAACCGACTGAAGAAGTCTCTTCTCCAACCTTATATAAGCTTGCATTGTTTGAGAATGATCTACTTCTCCGCAGTTCTGGTGTAATCCAGAGAGGGAGTACAGTTACAGACTTGGAGACAACCAAAACATGCAAGAGTTTTCTTACATTATGTAACATTGTAAATTATTTATTATACAAATTTAAATTATATAATTTAACAAGCAATCACATAAATAAAACATTATAAAGAAAAAAGCACAAAAAATAAAGCATAGCTGATGAAACAACTACGCTCACAAACAGCAGTCAAACTGGCAACTCTGACTCGTACCGAAACCACTGTAAATATCAGGAAGTAGTAAGAAGCTTCTTGAACACCCAACTGGCAAATCTCGTAACACTGCCTCCTCCCTATATTCTATCCAAAATGGTTTCAAGGTAAATGAACCACCTCCGGGATCTGACGTCAAAATCGCTCCACATACCGTCCACAATGATTGGCTGGTGGGGTGACAGACACACACACACACACACACACACACACACACACACACACCAGTCTGAATCAGATTATGTCTTGCCCTGACTCAATGCTCTCATCCTCGTATTTTTACTCTGTACAATATCCACGATAAACAATACAATATTTTTTTTTTCTGTGTGTGTGTGTGTGTGTGTGTGTGTGTGTGTGTGTGTGTCTGTGTGTGTGTGTGTGTGAGGGAAGATATAAAATAATTGCAATAATAAATATAACAAATGTCATACATTAACAATCGCATTTACTCTCTCTCTCTCTCTCTCTCTCTCTCTCTTTTGAGAGGGTTATCATCTGTAAGAAGTAAGTAAGATATTGATTTACAGCATGGACCTCGATAATCATTTTCATTGTCCTTCCTCTCCATCCTTCTCTCTCTCTCTCTCTCTCTCTCTCTCTCTCTCTCTCTCATTCGAGTCAACTGAGGTCGCAAGACACGCCATGCATCATCCGTTGCTGCCGTATCCTTTGTTTTCTTCATATATTAAAAGTAAATACCCTCAATATGCTCTTCACTGGAACTAAGAATAATTTTCTAAATGAAATTGTGTCGGCTGTGTCTGTGTCGTCACTGGGAAAATTGGAAAACACCTCAATGCAGAAGTCATTTAATCAGTTAAAGGAAAACAATTATACAAGCATCACATAAAGCAGTTTTCGTTGAACACATACATTTTTGCAACACAATGTTGAGACCCTTGAGGGAAGACATAAAATAATTGCATTAATAAATACAACAAAAATCATACATTAGAAATCGCACTTACAGTCTCTCTCTCTCTCTCTCTCTCTCTCTCTCTCTCTCTCTCACATGGGGCCCACATCACGATATACCCACTGCTCACTCATCCTCTTCACTGCTGGTCTCTTCCACATTGATGGTAAAGTTCTCAAGAAAATTGTTATACACCACATCACTGTCTTCCTCATCTTTCTTTGTATGTGCAGTGCACCTTTGCCAGTTCTGTTTCGTCAACCTCTCAAATCCCTCATGCCGGCCTTTATACGGTAACCTGACACAGGCAGGGAGGGAGGGAGGGAGTGATGGAAGTCAGGGGAGGCGAGGCATGGCCACTCGGTGACCTTGAGTGAGGTTTGTTGAGAGAGAGAGAGAGAGAGAGAGAGAGAGAGAGAGAGAGAGAGAGAGAGAGACAGACAGACAGACAGACAGACAGACAGACAGACAGAGACAGACAGACAGACAGACAGACAGATGGAGAGGAAGGACAATGAAAATGATTATCGAGGTCCATGCTGTACATCAATATCTTACTTATTTCATAGAGTTGATAACCCTATCGAGAGAGAGAGAGAGAGAGAGAGAGAGAGAGAGAGAGAGAGAGAGTAAATGAGATTTTTAATATATGATTTTCGTTATATTTATTAATACAATTATTTTATATCTTCCCTCTGACACACACACACATCCACGCCCACACCGACACCCCCCCCCACACACACACACAAGCGAGAGAGAGAGAGAGAGAGAGAGAGAGAGAGAGAGAGAAAATTATATTCTTTATTGCAGATTTTGTACAGAGTATAAATAAGAGAGTGAGTGCATTGAGTCAGGGCAAGACACAATCTCATTCGGTCTGAAGTGTGTGTGTGTGTGTGTGTGTGTGTGTGTGTGTGTGTGTGTGTGTGTGTGTGTGTGTGCCTGTTACCCCACCAGCTAATCATAGTGGACGGTAGGTGGAGCGATTTTGACGTCAAATCCCAGAGGTGGTACATTTACCTTCAAACCAACTTGGACAGAGTATAGTTCTTTGTCACCTCGACAAAACTAAAAAATATATACAAACATAAACCTTAATCCTAATTAAACATCTAACTCTACACAAAATAATTCTTCAACTTATCAGGTCTTCTTCTCTGCAACTTCTGACAAGGTCAATGCTCGTCCACATGGTCCACTCCTCCTGAAAGGTCTTGGTCCTCTTCTTGATTTGTTTCTTCTCTTGGGAAACCGTCACCATCCTCTTGCACTTCAATTCCTTGGTCCTCTTCAACATCCTCGGCTGCGGGTGAGCATGATTCCTCGGAGTTGTCCCAGCTGTACTGTCCTGGCCCATGGTATTGCCACAGACGATTCACGTGTACCACCTTTGGGCGAGACTTCCTGCCTCCCCGAATCCGATACTTTAAGTCTGATAAGTGGTCCAAGACAGTGTAAGGCCCGTCCCTTGGGCTCTGTAGCTTCAATGACTGTCCCTTCTTTTGCTGAGGATTGTACAACCAAACTTGGTCACCATCCTTGAAGCTCACCTCACTTGCCTTAGCATAATACTTGCACTTCATCATTTCTCCTGAAAACTTGAGGGCTCCTCTCACTTGATGATGTGAGGTACACCATCAAGTGCGAGGAGCCAGCCTTTCTGAAGGTGCTAAGCATATCCGGTTGTGTCTATAGGCAGCTCTTCACCAGGTGGTCTTCCATTAACAAGTCAACAGGTAATCATAACTCGTGGTCCAACATCATATTTGCAGGAGTGAAGCCGGTATACTCATAGGATGCAGACCGATATCTCATCAGTTACGCAGGTAATTTCTGATCTCATGCCGTTTGTCCCTCAATGCAGTACTTTGGCAGTTCTTGTCCTCGGGTCCGGTTGAATTTCTCTACCATCCCATCTGACTGAGGCCTTAGGGAGGTCGTCCTGATATTCTTGATCCTCAGTAACTTGCATCACTCATGGAACACAGTAGATTCGAAGTTTCTACCCTGGTCTGAATGTAGCTCTTGTGGCATCCTAAAACAACAGAAAAAACTGGTCATCCAACACCTGAGCAACAGTGACAGCCTCTTGATCAGGGGTAGCATAGGCTTCTGGCCACTTTGTGAAGTAGATCATGACAACACATATATACCAGTTTCCTCTTTCAGTCAGTGGCAGAGGTCCAGCATGTCCACCACGACTCTTTCCATCGGTGCACCAACTTGGTACAACTGAAGAGGGGCGCAATGACATGTCTTGGGTCCCTTCGTGGAGCAGCATACAGTACATAACAGGTCCGAGACCACACTTCAATATCTTGCCACATGCCAGTCCAGTAGAACCTCTGTCACAGCTGACTTAGAGTTTTCTTCACCCGCAGGTGCCCACTAGCAAACTGGATATGGGACTCATCCAAACCTCAAACCTCACCTTCAGAACCACCAGTCGCCAATACTTGCTGAATTCATCTAGTGTCTCCCACTAATGCTCCAGTAGTCCGTTGCTCAAACGAAGAAGGTCCCACTGACTCCAGTAGGTCTTGGTCGCAAGATTCAACCTGGAAACTTCTTCCCAAGATGGTCGCACTGTACTCTGCTCCAGCCACCATAGCGCTGGTTGTAAATCAGCATGCTGCATTTGCATCTTCTTCAGGTCTTTTGCATCTGATGCTGACCCTGTTGCAACTCTATGGCAGTGCTTCTTGCCAAGGTTCCCATTCCTACAACACTCTGTGCTGACTGTTCTTACATCTTCTCGCACACTCTTCATCAAGGTTCTCCTGCATTTCTTCAGAGGTGGGGCTTCTTGGGAAAAATTGGCTGGTTGTTGCATCTCATCACAAGCCTTCACAAATTTACCCTCCTCCTTCTCATCTGGACACTCATAGCTGAATCCTCCTTCTTGTGTCCTGACTTCCCACAGAACCAGCAAGCTCCCCCAGTCTTCTCGTGTTCCCTCTTCCACTTATAGCAGTCCTCTTTTCTGTGTCCTGGCTTTTCACAGTACCAGCACCTTCCTTCAAAATTTTCTGTTTCACATACCTGCCCCTTTCTTGCCTTAAATGCTGCACTATGACCTGCCTGAAAGTTGGATGTACTGGACCTGATTGTCACGAATCAAATTCGCGACATTTCCCTTTTGTGAGAAGCCACGAACTATTAGTGGAAAACTCACTGTTTATCGTTCAGTTAACCGCTCATTCGGACAGAAGCTTTGTCAAATCAATTTTTCAGTGTCATACGTGATCGTCTTTGTGTGAGACATTAGTGCTTCCGCTGAGCGATTTGTTTTGGGTGCGTTTCGCTCACTCGACCGTTAGAAAAATGCGGCCTAGTGCTTCGCTTTTGTTTCCCACGACTTATTGAGTCCAGTTTTTGCTGTGACGGAGAGAGGTCCTGTGCTCCAGCAGTGTGAGAGGTCGCTAGTACCCAGACTCCACTAGACCACAGGAATCTCCAGTGCTCCCACCCTTGGTGATACACAGCATTCATTGATTAGTATTTCCTTTTTGTATTTTCCTAGTTTTAAGAGCTTAATTAAGGTGTTTTCCTAGGCGTAAGAATTTAGCTCTTGTGTGAGTGAGTGAGTGCGATCTCATTAATTTGATTTTGAATTGTAACGTTAAATTTATTTTGTAATCAATAAATTTAACAGTTCTTTTTCTTGAGCTTAATGTAATGTAAACTCTTGTTTCATTTCTCCACAATTAAGCTTATTTTCCATATAGCTCCTAGCTTGCATAAACGTTTGCCTTTCATAACTGGTACTTAGGCCAGTCTTGTGTATTAAGCTTAAAATCCGTTGTGCCTTCTAGGATTTAAGCACCAGCAAGAACCTGATACTATTATTAGTATTAGTTATTTATTGTCAGGGGTGAAGTAACTTTCTCCAGAGGCTAACAGTACTAAAAAACAGCAATTGAGTGATTAGTCTCTGCTGTGTACTGTTGAGAAAGTTTATAAATTCTCGTTCTTAGAGAATCGTGCGAAGCAGGCCAGCGTAAAGTAATCATTGCTTGATTTAGCAAGACAATCATTGTCCCTGCTCTTCAATATTATTGAATATCATTATCAATTAAATAATATTTAGCATTTATTTTAAAAACCCCATGATATTTTAAAAACCCCGTGACAATTGGCGACCTCATTCCAGGATATTAACTCCTAGCTCTAAAGCTATTCACGAGATAGTACTCACTCGTTCATATTTAGGTATTTATCATTAAAGTTTATAGGCACAAGCTTACTGGTGTTTACCGTTAATTTAGCAAGTGAATTTTTGCTTTATTAATCCATAGAGTATTTAACTCTATTTAGTACTTTATTTTTGGTAACGCCAGACGATTTTATTCGCTCCTGGGTAGTCGCTGTACCCATTGTGTTTATTATTGAATCTTCCCAGTCATTTACATTTTTTATTTATTCTTTGCCAGTTAACTAAATAAGACTGGTCACCACTAGCTTGTATCTGTATTCTTTATTTGTGTTTATTAGCATCGTTTGCGAAGCAGTCAGTACTCAGTTTCGGTTTGCTTAATAAATTAGCGCCATGGCTACCACTGTATTTTTACAGGAAGCCAAAGAAATGGGTCTTTCGGACCCAACCGAAATTAAAGAGTATATACTCTCACGGCATAATCAGGAGCAGCAGCGCGAGAATGATGCCCGTGAAGAGCGTAAGATTCAGCACGAATACGAGCGAGAACAGCGTGAATACGAGCGAGAACAGCGCGAACACGAGCAGAAACAGCGCGAACTCGACTTAGAACACGTGCGGGAACAACGTGAATACGAACGTGCCGAGTGAGAAGCACGCGAAAAACATGAACTTGAAGTGCTGAAGCTCAAGCGAGATTCCTTGGCTTCAGACACATCCGGTGCAGTTGGTCCAAGCTCCACGAGCGTTCTCCCTGCGCATGTCCTGGCGACCCCACGCATCAAGCTTCCTTCATACAAGGAAAGCGAGCAAATCGAGCCGTACATAGCTCGTTTTGAGGACATGGCAGACATGTATCAACTGGATGAGGCAGCTAAGCGGATCCAATTTCTTAGTTTATTTCAGGGCCCTGCCCTCGATATTCTCCACAGAATTCGTGGAGACAATCTCACGTATGAGATGATGAAAGCTGCACTTATTAAGGCGTATGGTCTCACAGTAGACGACGCCAAAGTTCAGTTCATGCGAGCTCGTCTCCAAGACAAGGAGACAGCTGTTCAGTTCCTTGATCGTCTCACTGCTTACTTAAATGAGTGGATGGAGAAAGATGAAACTCCTTCCATGCGTGAGGGGATAATTGACCTTATGCTGCGTACACAGCTAGAGAGGTCGTGGCCTGCTGAGCTCATAGCACAGCTTAAGATCTGCCAGGTGAAAGATGCCAGCCAAATGGCAGAAAAGGCTGACGCATTCTTTACTGCATACGGGTATCAAACTCGTAAGCAAAACACCTGGAACAGAAAACCTGATAAATCTGGGAAATCGTCTCAGACTGAATCCCAGCACCATGGCCATTCTCAGAATAATGGCCAAGGTCCAAAACCGCAGTGGAAGGACCAGGGGCAAAACACTCAGAAACCTGAGTGGAAGAGGTATAACAAGTACCCTAACCAGCAGCCACGCAACCGACCGTCGGGACAAGCTTTTTCACCACCAGCTCAAAAGAGGAAGGAAGCGAATGCAGCCTTCATTCCTCAGCAGCAGCATGGTGGTCACGTCCCTACCAGAATGGGTAATCCCCCACTGTTCACTAGTCCCACAGTGACAGTGAACCCCCCTCCACAGATGGCCAATGTTCCATCTTCCCAATATAATTCTCAAGGCACAATGTTTGCCGCATCAATTCAGCAGCCTCATGAGTGGCTAGCTGCTTCCTCCACAGGCCCTCCCACAGGTGACAGTACCTTCCTTGTTCAGCCAGGGTTTGTGGGAGGCATTCCTGTGAAGGTCCTGAGAGACAATGGTTCCTCAGGTTGCTCTGTTAAGGAGAGTTTAGTTCGGCCTGAGCAGTACACAGGTCGACAGATCCATGCAAACCTTATTGATGGATCAGTGAGATTGTTCCCTGAGGCATGTATCCAGGTGGCATCTTCATTTTATACTGGTACGACACTTGCAGTTGTCATGCCAGAAACTTTATTTGACCTCATCATTGGCAATATTTATGGAGTCAAGGATAGTTGCTCTGATGATGACGCTACTCAGACTTCGGCTGCTGCGGTAACACGAGCCATGGCTGAGGCTCCAGACTGTGTCACCCCAGTGATCATTGAATCGCCACAAGATCTGATGTGTAGTCAACTTGTTGTACAAGAACAACATTCTGACCCGACACTTGCTGCCGTGCGGAACAAACAAAAGGGTCGAGTGATTAAGTATTCACGGGGAGGTCAAGCCAAGTTCCTTCGCAAACAAGGACGGCTCTACCGTGAGTCACCAACACCCGAGGGTGAGGTTCGACTGCAGTTTGTCATTCCTGCCAAGTATCGCCTAGCAGTGTTACAATGGGGTCATTGTTCAGCCTCAAGAGGTCACATGGGCAAAAGGAAGACCCAGGGCCGTATCCAAGCTGACTTTTTCTGGCCAGGGATGGGACGAGACATAGATAGTTTTGTCCGTTCCTGCAGTATGTGTCAAAGTAACACCACTAATCAGGGACATGTCCTTCCTGTGCCATTTGTAACCACACCTGTAATCTCTGAGTCAGTTGAGAGACAGGGTAGTGGTGACGTGGGTGCAGACCTGACGTCTCGCCCATTGGCCCCAAAGGACACATTATGTCCAGGGCCTGTACATACATATTATGTACCGTAGGTTAAGAGGGAAGTTCGAGAGAACTCCGCAGAGGCGACTCGAGGCTATGGAAAACCCGAGTTTGCACAAGGATTCTCAGCTCCCCGATACTAATATAAGTACTGTAGGTTAAGGGGGAAGTGAGAACTCCGCAGAGGCGACTTGAGGCTATGGAAGACCCGAGTTTGCACAAGGATTCTCAGCTCCCCGATACTAATATAAGTACTGTAGGTTAAGGGGGAAGTTCGAGAGAGAACTCCGCAGAGGCAACTCAAGGCTATGGAAGACCCGAGTTTGCACAAGGATTCTCAGCTCCCCGATACTAATATAAGTACTGTAGGTTAAGGGGGAAGTGAGAACTCCGCAGAGGCGACTCGAGGCTATGGAAGACCCGAGTTTGCACAAGGATTCTCAGCTCCCCGATATTAATATAAGTACTGTAGGTTAAGGCACAGGTTGAGGACCCGTGTGCAGTTCAAGGCTATGGAAGACCCGAGTTTGCACAAGGATTCTCAACTTGCCGACACTAATCGTGTGCTATAATTATTGGCGACCTCGAATGTACGAAGCTTAGGCTGTCACTTGTATTTTTCAGCTAGAGCGCACTTTTCGTAGCATGTACCGATTGCTATGCAGAGAGAGTAATTGTAATAAGAATTTTTGTCTCATTGACACTTTTGATGCTCCACCTTAATTGGTTTTGCAGGTACAGCATTGGGTGTAGCAGTTTTGCTGTGCGGGCCAGCTGATCGTCTGCCGCGCGCTGCCGCCTCTTCTCCTCTGCCTTCGTCGTCGCCATATTATTATTTACTGTATCATTTTACATGTAGGTACAGTTACACTACGACTGTCACACCTACACCGTGTATTACATACACCACACTACACAACAATTAGTTGTCAGTGTAAATGTAGCGAACTTTCACTCAGTTTGACCTGAGTACAGGATTTTCACCGTCGTCACGGAGTTTTTTCCCTCAAGCTTGCTTCTATTAATGTAAATACGAGGTTTTTTCACTCACTGGCGACTGCAACTTTCTCCTGTAGCAGGATAGCACACACACCACAGTGTGAATCTTGTGTGACTGAGTTAGGATGTGTACATATATATATATATATATATATATATATATATATATATATATATATACACAAATTTTTTCCCATAAGGAAAAAATTTAATTTTGTACGGGCGTAATGTCACGAATCAAATTCGCGACATTTCCCTTTTGTGAGAAGCCACGAACTATTAGTGGAAAACTCACTGTTTATCGTTCAGTTAACCGCTCATTCGGACGGAAGCTTTGTCAAATCAATTTTTCAGTGTCATACGTGATCGTCTTTGTGTGAGACATTAGCGCTTCCACTGAGCGATTTGTTTTGGGCGCGTTTCGCTCACTCAACCGTTAGAAAAATGCGGCCTAGTGCTCCGCTTTTGTTTCCCACGACTTATTGAGTCCAGTTTTTGCTGTGACGGAGAGAGGTCCTGTGCTCCAGCAGTGTGAGAGGTCGCTAGTACCCAGACTCCACTAGACCACAGGAATCTCCAGTGCTCCCACCCTTGGTGATACACAGCATTCATTGATTAGTATTTCCTTTTTGTATTTTCCTAGTTTTAAGAGCTTAATTAAGGTGTTTTCCTAGGCGTAAGAATTTAGCTCTTGTGTGAGTGAGTGAGTGCGATCTCATTAATTTGATTTTGAATTGTAACGTTAAATTTATGTTGTAATCAATAAATTTAACAGTTATTTTTCTTGAGCTTAATGTAATGTAAACTCTTGTTTCATTTCTCCACAATTAAGCTTATTTTCCATATAGCTCCTATCTATCTATCTATATACCTAGGCTGCTTCCCCCAAGGAAAGGGAGGTAGCCGAGACAGGACGACTCACTCTCTATTTACTCATCCATTGAAACACATTCATTCGCATCTTAGCCCCAAAGGGGAGAACGGACAGATCCTCACCGCATCACACCGCACAAGGGTCAACTGTGCAATGCAATCAGTGACATCCGCAGCAGGGCCCGACAGCAGAACTGGTTTACCCCTGCCACATCATAACAGACCCATCCCCTTACCCGCACCTGACCTGACTAGCCGATCAGACCAAATGCGGGAGAATATCCCCTCAGGGCTGCGTCATCACTTATTCATTCACAATTTCTCTCCATTTATTTCTGTCATGCACAGCCACTCTTCCTTGCTCAACAGACATCCCTCTCGCATCCAGCGCTCTCTTCACACTGTCCATCCATCCTATTCATGGTCTCCCTCTCAGCCTTACACCTCTCACATCAGATCTAGTTATCTTTTTCACCAATCGTTCATTATCCATTCTCTCCATATGCCCAAACCATTGCAACACCCTCTGCTCAACTCTACCAGCCATCTCCCGAACAACTCCAGTTCTCCTTCGCACTTCATCATTTCGCACACGATCCATACACGTCACTCCACACATACTCCTCAGACATCTCATCTCCATTACATTCAAACTTTTCCTCTCTGCTACACCCACATTCCATGTTTAAGCCCCATATAATGCAGTCGGTACCACAACACCCTCATACAGCCTTCTCTTTACATCCATTCTAAGCGAACGACATTTAAACACTTTTTTCATTCCTCCCAGCACCTTTCCTACTTCATTTATTCTAAACTTCACTTCTGCATCTATTCTTCCATCCACAGCAACATGTGACCCTAGATATTTAAAACAATCTACCTCCTCAAGCAACTCACCATTCAAAACTATATTCATCCCCCTACCATCTATCAACCTCGTACACTTCATCACTTTACTCTTATTCTCATTTACTTTCAATTTCCTCCTTTCACACACCCTTCCAAACTCCTCTACCAACTGTCTCAATCTCTCCTCTGAATCAGTCACCAGTGCAGTATCATCTGCAAACAGCAGCTGCTTCAGATTCCACTCTCCTCCATCAACATTTACCAGACTCAAACCACCTAAAACTCTTGCATTCACCTCCCTTACAACACCATCCATGTAAATATTAAACAACCAAGGCGACATCACACATCCCTGTCGCAGCCCCACTCTCACGGGAAACCAATCACTCACAGCATTTCCCACTCTTACACACGCTCTACTTTTTACATAAAAACTCTTCACCCCTTTTAGTAACCTACCATCAAGTCCATACAATCTTAAAACAGTCCACAAAGCCTCCCTATCAATTCTATCATACGCTTTCTCTAAATCCATAAATGCCCAAAACACATCTTTGCCTTTTGCTAAATACTTTTCACACACTTGTCTCACAGCAAACACCTGATCAACGCATCCCCTCCCTCTCCTAAAGCCACACTGCTCATCACTAATCATTCCCTCTGTACCCTCTCTAACTCTCATAATTAACACTCTACCATACACTTTCCCTACAACACTCAACAGACTTATACCCCTAAAGCTAGTACATTCATACTTATCACCCTTGCCTTTATACAACGGGACCACACAAGCACTTGCCCAGTCAATTAGCTCCTAGCTTGCATAAACGTTTGCCTTTCATAACTGGTACTTAGGCCAGTCTTGTGTATTAAGCTTAAAATCCGTTGTGCCTCCTAGGAGTTAAGCACCAGCAAGAACCTGATACTATTATTAGTATTAGTTATTTATTGTCAGGGGTGAAGTAACTTTCTCCAGAGGCTAACAGTACTAAAAAACAGCAATTGAGTGATTAGTCTCTGCTGTGTACTGTTGAGAAAGTTTATAAATTCTCGTTCTTAGAGAATCGTGCGAAGCAGGCCAGCGTAAAGTAATCGTTGCTTGATTTAGCAAGACAATCATTGTCCCTGCTCTTCAATATTATTGAATATCATTATCAGTTAAATAATATTTAGCATTTATTTTAAAAACACCGTGATATTTTAAAAACCCCGTGACACTGATGTAGGACTCAAATTCTAAAGCCCTGGCTAGTGCCTCTTGCATGCTTCTAAGTTGTGCCTGCTTCACTTGCACTTTCAACTCTGCACTGTCAAGAGCATCAATGAAGTGGTCCTTCAGAATAATAGCCAAGAGGTTAGGTGCTGCTCCAGGGTGCACCTTGTATGCCATACTCTCCAGGTCATGAGCAAGTTGTTGTAGGGATTCTCCTCAAGCCCGTGCACAGCTGCAGAATCTTCCTCTGTAAACCTCAGTCTTGTACATGGTTCCATATCTCCGTTCCAGCACTTCTACTAGGGACTGATAACTGTTCCTCTCCATCACTGACATCTGACCCAGAATTTCCATTGCAACACCATTAAGGCCAGTAGCAAGCTGCACTGCCCTCTGCCTATCATCCCAACCGTTCTGATCCACATGTAACTCAAACTGTGCACAATAAGCTTCCCAAGACAGTCTGCCATCAACTTCCTGAGGTTTCTTTTTAATTGGACCCCAACTATAGCCATGCACTTCACTGGTTTGGGGCCTAAAAACTGGGGCATCATAATTAAGGCCAGGACTTTAAACTTCTGCATTCTGATTATTCAGCCCTGTAATGCTCCCTTTAGATGTCTGGGATCCATCAAGATTCACTATACACCGTCCATTCCTATCATAAGCTCCCTGTACACTAACCTGAGGCTCAGCAGTACAATATTTCTCTACATCCTTAATTTTCTCACAAATTATCTTCACATGGTCAAATATATGCTTCAACTGGTTATCTATATGCTGTCTACACTCCATCACTATTCCCGCACTAATCTTCAGCTGGTTGTCCACACGCTGTTTGCACACTGTTACATTATTGTCTACCTCATACTTCTGCTACTGTAGCTCAGCATATTCTTCCTTCTTAAGCTGTTGCTGTTCTTCCTTCATTTCCCCCATGAAAGCATCTAGCTGTCTTTGCATCCTCAGTTATAAGCCCTCTGTTGCTCCTCTGCTGCCTCTTGAAGTTGTTCATATCATTTTTATTTTTTGTTCTTCACGTTTTGACTCAAGTTGTTCCCTTAGTGCCTTCAACAGTACACTTCGTGCCTGTAATAGTTCTTTGAGTTCTTTCTGTCCTTCTTTCAGTCCTTCATTCAGTGACTGTAGTTGGACACTTCGTGCTTGCAATAGCTTCATGATTGCAGCCAATGACACCTCATCTTCTTGCACAGTTTGGGATCTTGTCTGCACATCCCCTTGCTCCATGTTGAAGATTAGACTCAGTGCATTCCTTAATAATCCCACTCCTGACACCAGTGTTGCATCCCCACCCCCACTGCCACAGGCTCCAACAGCAGTAGTACAGTACAGGAAAGACGTTGCCCAGTGAGTTGTTCTTCCTTTGGTCAGCCTTTGGGTGCCCAGTACAGTACACAGGATCAGCTCAGGCATCGTAAATAAACAGTGGCTTCCTAAGTTCACTGTCTTTATTTTCCAGATTATTACACATAATGCATGTCAACTTCACTTCACTATTCTCACAAGCATTGGAGCTATATATAAAAGGAAAAAACCTAACTGCAGTTACACTTAATGCTTGACAACACTTCACTATTTTCACATGTATCGATGATGTACAACCCTTTACTGTTTTCACAGATACCGAAAATATACACATTTCACTGCACTGACACTGCACTACACTCAAACTGAACTGAAAACGGACTGATCTTGAACTAGTCTCTTCTTCACCTTATATAAGCTTGCACTGTTCGAGAATGATCTACTTCTCCACAGTTCTGGTGTATTAAAAGAGAGAGCACAGTTACCAACTAGGAGACAACACAAAACATGCAAGAGTTTTGTAACATTACATAATGCTATAAATGTTTTACCATACAAACTTAAATTACATAATCTAACAAGCATTCACGTAAATAAAACATTACAAAGAAAATGAGCACAAAAATTAATGCGTAACTTATGAAACAACTGCTCTCACAAACAGCATTCAAACTGGCACCTCTGACTTGTACCGAAACCACTGTAGATATCGGGACGCAACGAGAAGCCTCTCGAACACCCAACTGATAAATCTTGCTTCGTAACAATATAGATAATGACCAAAGAAATAAGAGAGAGAGAGAGAGAGAGAGAGAGAGAGAGGAAAGAGAAAGCACTGCACTTACTAAACGAAAGCAAAATTAGGCCTACTGAAAAGAGAGAGAGAAAAAAACGAATGTGCACTGTACCGGTTGTAGTAGTAGTGGTAGTTGTACTTGTACTAGTAGTAGTGGTAGTTATATTTGTAGTAGTAGTAGTAGTAGTAGTAGTAGTAGCAGCCATAGTTACAGGAGCAGTGTTTCACCCTTCCTTCCCTTCTTTCTTTCCTTCATTCTTTCCGAATTCCTCTGCCTACAAGTGACTTTACACTCATTTTTGTCCTTCTTTTCATCATTCTTTCCTGTTCCTTCTGCCTATGGGTGACTCTACACTGAGTGACAAGTCAAATGATTTCACCAGGAAACCATTTACTACGCTGGATGGTAACCGTGTAACCAAATTATGGAACCTGATGGTTTAGTGGATGATTGAGTTGCTCTAGTCGGATTGAGCCTATGTAGGTTTAAATGCAATGGGTGGTTGGGGTTTATTACTCATGAAATGCCACTCAGGGCTGAGTGGGGTTGGTCACTTTCATCTTGAATGTCAAGACCAACTTGCCTATCCCCGTGCTCCTATGCCTTTCATGGGAAAGCACAGGATTGGATGATGCATGGATGAATAGTAGTAGTACTAGTAGTTGTTGTTGCAGTTGTTGTTGTTGCACAGTAGCAGTAGTAGTAGCAGTAGCAGCAAGAGCAGTAGCAGTTGCAGCAGCAGCACCAGTAGTAGTAGTAGTAGTAGTAGTAGTAGTAGTAGTAGTAGCCTATTTTTCAATTATTAACTTTGTCCATATATAACAATGAGACGTGGGATGCCTGTCACACACCTCTTGCTCACTCCATTATCCTTGGAGCATTAACTCCATTTCCATAACATATCAGCTGTTACCACACACTGAATATCACCCACTGATCTCTAGCATACACACCACCTAATAATACTTTTTAAACACTGTATCAAACACTAAATATAACAACAACTACCACTAACTATACAACAATCACCTACATACACACCACCAGCATAGCCAGGTGGTATAGAAGTGTGGCATGCAAAAACATTTAGGTAGGGAATCTTACACACACCTTAGATGACACTGTATTGTAAACACACCACACATACAGACACACACACAATGACTATTCTTAAATAACTATAAAACATATTATACATAGAATCTCATCATATAAACATATAACCAATCACAGTAGATAAATCTATAATATAAAAATAAACAGTACAGTAGTAATTAAAACTTTAATTTAACATACTGTATAAAATTAATAAATGTAACTTCAATTAAATAACAAAATTAAACATAGTACCCTAGTTTTAAGCACACTATTATCATTAAATACAATAGTAATAAGAGTATTTTTAATATAATATATGTATAATAGGACTAATGTAAACTCCATAAAATTACACACAAGAACTACTTACTCAACCCTCTCAAAATTCTCTTTTATATTCAAAAGAAAAACTAAACAAACCTTGTTAATGCCAATGTGCCTTAGTAAACCAAGGTGCCTCTATCTTACCACACCACAACCACACATCACACATCACATGTCACAACACCAACACACACACACTGTCCCAACGCCACACACCACACCACACTCACCCCTATACCATAGCGTCCGAAGACCCAATATCACTAAATTACACACACACACACACATACACACACACACACACACACACACACACACACACACACACACACACACACACACACACACACACACACACACACACACACACACACACACACACACACACACACACACACACACACACACAGCCGCTACGCCACACACCACCCTCATCCCTACACCTTAACGCCTGAAGACCCATTACCAATAAACAAGGCTCCACATTATTGCACCACACCAATTGGCCACCTACTTAACCCTTGAACAAAGAAGCGTTGTTTTACTTCATATCAAACTTTAAATACATATCATTATCAGTTCAGTCGATTATTAGTATAAAACAGAACAATTAGATATTAACTGATATGCAAAACTAGAGAAAAACGAGCAAACTGCTTCATAACTTAATCATATTATCTACAAACACAGAAGTAAAACAAGCACATTCTTCACTTATATCAAACCTTAATTTAGAATTCGTATAGTAAAATAGTAGTTCTAGTAAAATTATATTTAATTCTCATTTAAAAGTACTACAAAAAGTAGCCATAATTATTATTATTAATACTGAACCACAGTATAAAAACTTTAACACCATGGCCACCCCACAGTATTGTTGTCAGTGCTCCAGTAGGCAGCATAAGTGTATCAGGTGCTCATGTGCAACAAATAGGTCACCGTGTACATACTGTAGGATGGGACCTTTCTGTATGAATGTGTTAGGGAATCACAGCCCACCAGAAGCAGCACTTGACCGCTTCCAACATGGCGGGCAACAGATTGGTAACATGGAAATTGATGGGGCGGTCACTGACAATATGCAAGATCACACGGACATGCGTGGTGAGTGAAAGACCCCGTGGTGAAGCGAGGGATAGGGATGGACGCCAAGATGCGAGAGATATGGAAGCGCTGGGTGGGTTAAATCACCATGGGGAAGTGAATAGTAGTGAAGTTGGGGGTGAGGAACATCAGGAGGTTTATAATAGAAATGAAACTCAGGATGAAGACCACCATAGAGGAGTGCATGAAAGAGGGAATCATCCAGGTATTATACGTCCTCAGAACGGTAGTGACACAAACATCGAGGAAGCAGAACAGCCTCAAAGGTCTGTACGAGAAGGTCGTCCCACATACTGGATGGGCAAATCCCGAGAAAATGCGGTAACCTGGGTGAACACCACATATAATGAAATAGTTGGATGGTCCTCAAGTAACCTTTTTGAACCTCCCAAATGCAATGCTACAACTGACATGATCAAGGAAATCACTCGCCTGATAGCCAATTACAACAATAACTCACCCATTGCCTCATTCTCTCTTAAGGTCCTTGCACTAATACCACATCTCTTCCTCAACAAGACCCGCCCGAGAGCTAGCTTTGCAGAAAATATTAAGGCCATCCAAAGGCGGGTTGAAACATGGAAAAGAGGTGAAATCGACAACCTGCTTGAGGAAGCAACGGCCTTGCAGATGAGAATAAACAACGGAGGCAGAAGAAATCAGAATACCAACGATGTGGCAAGGATTTTTGGCAGCAAGATGAGACAGAGGAATGTCTCGATGGCAACAAGATCCCTGTCAGCTGAATCACCAAACGGAGTACTTGACCTGACAGATGAAACAATGCAACAACTAAAAGAAAAACATCCGACTGCACGACAAGCAAGTGCCCAGTCAAAGCTTGACGGCAACTACACTCCTCCCAATCCCATCATATATGACAGGATAACTGGAGATATGGTGTGTCAGAAGGCAATGTACACACAGGGAGGGGCAGGACCGTCAGGCCTGGATGCAAAATCTTGGCGAGTAATCCTCAGTAACATCAAGTTTGGGGAGGCAGCAACAGACCTACAGTATGTAACACCATTGCCTCACTGGCGAGGAAGCTGGCTTCAAGTCAGTGTAGTAACATCGAAGCACTGACGGCTTGCAGACTAATCCCCCTTGATAAGAATCCTGGATGCAGGCCCATCGGGGTGGGTGAAGTCTTAAGACGGATTATAGGAAAATGCATCATGGAGGTGGTGAAAGATGATGTGAAGCAGGCAGTTGGCAACCTCCAGGTGTGTGCAGGCCAGCCGGCAGGAGGTGAGGCAGCAGTTCACTCCATGAGGAAAATATTTGAGGAAGAGGATCGTGAGGCAGTATTATTAGTTGATGCCTCAAATGCATTTAATTCCATCAACCGGGAGGCAATGCTGCACAATATCAAGGTTAAATGCCCAGCATTTGCCCAATGTGTGGAAAACACCTACAAAGAACCAGCAGACCTCTACATTGTGGGTAAGACAGCGGCTCACGACGTCGGTGTAATCCAGTCCACAGAAGGAACTACCCAGGAGGACCCCGTTGCCATGGCTATGTACGCCCTGGCGATGACAGTGCTGCAACAACAGATCAAATACGAGGCCACCAATGTAAAACAGGTAGCCGCAGATGATCTCACGGGTGCTGGCAAGGTTGAGGATGTGAGGAAATGGTGGGACCTTGTAACATCTCATGGCCCTGAAATAGGTTACTACCCTAATGCCAGTAAATCCATCTTGATCGTGAAACCAGCTTACTATTAAGATGCACAAGAAGCATTTAGAGACACAAACTTGATAGTGACTAAGGAAGGTCAGAGGCATCTAGGGGCTGTGATTGGAACCAAGGAATTCAAAGACAAATATGTGAGTGACAAGGTAAAGACATGGGTAGAAGAAATTCATACACTATCCAGCCGCGTAAAAACAGAACCCCATGCAATGTACAGTGCATTTACCTATGGTGTAAAGCACAAGTGGACCTTCGTGATGAGGACCATACCAGACATCGAGTTGCTGCTACAACCACTGGAGGATCCAATCAGGGATTCATTCCTCCCATCTCTAACCAATGGCCACATCCCCACATCAGAAGAGAGGGACCTTCTAGCACTACCACCCAGGATGTGAGGCCTTGGCATTATAAATCCAGTAGCCGTGGCACGCTATGAACATAGAAATTCACTCAGGCTCACCGAATCCTTGTCACAGAAGATCTGCGCCCAGGTTGAGACGAGTGAAATCGACCACCAAAGGCAGAAAGACATAAAGACACAGATAAGCAATGAGCGTGAAGCAAGACAAAAAGACCAACTGCAGCACATAATCGAACATCTAACACTGGATCAGTGCAGAAGAGCTGAAATTGCACAGGAGGTTGGGGCATTGAACTGGCTCATAACCCTGCCTCTCAAGGCAAAGGGCTTCCACTTCAACAAACAAGAATTTACTGATGCCATAGCCTTGAGATATGGGTAGCCAATAGAGAACCTACCTCAACACTGTGCTTGTGGCACTGCCTTTGATGCAAACCATGCAAAGGTATGCAAGAAGGGAGGCTTTGTTTGCATCCGAAACGATGAAGTACGCGACCTCACTGCCAAAATGCTGCAGGAAATATCCCATGATGTCACGATTGAGCCAGCTCTGCTACCCCTGGACGGCGAGCACTTCACCCACAGAACAGCAAACACATCAAATGATGCAAGAGTGGATGTCAGTGCTCGAGGTTTCTGGACACGTGGGCAGAGGGCGTTCTTCGACATCAGGATATTCGATCCCATGGCAGCATGTCATCGTGAACTGTCTCTCGAAGCTGCACACAAGAGGAATGAGCAAGAAAAAAATAGAAATTATCAAGAAAGGATCCAACATGTGGACCACGGTCGATTCACTCCCCTTGTGTTCATGACATCAGGTGGGATGGGTCCAGAGGCAGTGAGATTCTATCTGAGACTGGCAGAAGTTCTTTCTGAGAAGAAACGTCAACCGCAGAGTTCTGTTATGGCCTGGATGAGATGTCGACTCTCATTCTCCCTCGTGAGGTCTGCTCTGCTATGTCTCAGAGGAACAAGATCATCAGCCCTCAGGCCTGTCTCTCTGGTAGGTATGGATTACGAAGCTACAGTGGTCGAGAGTCGCATAGACCAGTGACTTCAATAGTTTAATGTCTTTATTTACACTGTAATATCAATAAAAAAATAAAATAATAATAGTAATAGTACTGTAGATGGCTGGTAACAACAGCCATTGGCGTGCCTGGGGCCAACGGATTGTAATATGAGGGTTAGTGTTAACCTTCACATTACAACTTCAAATGGTGAACTATATTAGGAAGGTTGGTTTTGATCTTCACAGTATAATTCACCAATGGATGGAGGTGATTTTTTTATTAATTAGTAGGAAGAGTAGTAGTAGTAGTAGTTGCAACTTAAGGCTCATCTGAAAGTGGACCTGGTGGAGTGCTCCTTTGGGGGAGATGGAAGAAGTTGAGGGATGTAGAACTACGCAGCTTTATAGGTGCCACCGCGTGCAGGCGTCCGTCCCCAGCACCACAAAGATGAAAACCAAGAGCCACCCACCTGCAACAAGACTCCAAATGACATTCAAGATAGCCACGTTCAGGTTACGGCCCAGCTCATTCGGTTTTCCCTCTGTGCTGCTGAGATGGTCCAGCAGTACCGAGACCTCCCTTTCGATGGTGCCCTCCAGCTTGCTCTTGCCCATGCCGAAGTCTTTCAGGTGCTGCAGGGCGAAGCGACGTCCATTTTGCCACACCTTACCACTTGAGAATACGAGTCCTGAAGAAAGAGTGGAGACTTTTCTTGATTTTTAAATGATTTATTACATTTCTATATTTATTAGATTTTTTTCTCCATATTGTTCTCGTGGTCCCTCGGGTCTCTTAAGGCGAAGCAACGTCCATTGTGCTACACCTGACCAAGTTAAAAAGGTGATTCCTTTAAAAGACCAAGAGATGTTTATGTGCAGATTAGATTTCAATGCTATTGAGTACTTTAATGTATTTTTTATATGTTGTGCTCTCTCCAGGCGATCTTATCCAGCATATAAGAGACTATTTGAACTGCAGGAGATGGATATTCCTCATGAAAGATGCAGTGGCCATTGTGCCAAATTTGGCCATGAGAAAGGGCGATTCCTGAAAAAAAAAGATTAGACATGATTTGTATGGCTTTTTGTTTTAATTAAGCTATCTAGTACTAGGATGTGATTCAAGGCGTCAAGACCATGGAGGTAAAATAAGGGTGAAGATGGCAATTAGGCATACTAAGGGAAGGCCGCGTGAGTGAGTGCCCACCACACTAGTAGGGGGTAGTAAGGTCCTGTGACAGTGGCGGGAACATGGAGGTACCGGTACCTTATTATACCTCCATGGCCGGGACCATGGTGAGACCTTCTGGAGGAACCTTTCTTTCAGCAGCTGAGTTCAACTATTGGAATATCAGGAGGTGAGGTCAGCTTTAGGAATGCTTCTTATAGTGAGAAGCTTCGCTAGATAAATGGTGAAGCTTATTGTTATCGCCTTATTATTATTTTTCTCTACTTCTTTTTCTTCGACCTTGATGGTATTACACATGAAGATACAGTTGCTGACATATCAAACAGAAACACCCCGTCCACCAGCGAGGTGGTGTAATGCTTCATGCACCTGGTAATACTGATAAGTATGGAACTTCATCAGGTTTCTCTCAGTCGCTAGGACGAACCGAACGCTGTGATCATGCTGCTGTGCGCAGTTATTGGTAGCAATATAATATATAAGCAGTGTTCCACCAGGAAATATTTTGATAATAGCTTGTCATGATTATGGTAATTAGTTTTAAATTATTCACACAATACCGCCTCTACATAATAGCAGTTATTATGAATGACATGGATTTCATGAGTGGTTTAGTTTCGAGTCATGAACCATGCAACAGTTAACAATTCATCATATGAGTCATAGTTATCAGCTTCCCCATAACTATTTAATGAATAGAGAATTATCGTGACGCTCATTCTCCCTACCATGAACCTGATATTGGTAGACCTCTGAAATAGATGCAAGTTCACCATATACAGGAGATGGGGCCACAGAAGGCAGCAGGGTGGGGGTAGGGGACATGGGAAAAAGGAGGAGGGAGATGGTTGAGGAAGGGGGCAATCGTGGTCGATCATGGGGCTAGGGGAGAAGGGTAATGGGATAGGGGACAGCGTACTTCAGTAGATGACACGAGCACAGTGCGAAGCATAGATTACAATGAGATGACTGGGCCAAATCATTTTTTCATGAAGAATATGGAATTTCCCAGTCAGACTATGAAACTATATGGTGACGTTGCCACATGTTGTAATTGACCATCATGGTTAGTAACAATCTGCGACACACTTTCCACTGGATGGCTCAGTATCCTTATATTAGGAATATGGAGACTATCTGTTAACGTGCAGATATATGACATGCCCCTACAGTTTCCCAGATGTTACAGTTATTGTCATGGTCTTGTTGCTTATTACGTTGTCCTGGCTGAATAACGGCGTATATTGGAATCCATTAAAGAAGGCAGGTGAATCACTGACATTGATGAATAAACATGTGATCCACTGTTTATGGTGTACCAGATGTTATGGCCATCTCCCCTCCCCGTCAGTACCCATGTCTGGGTGCACGCAGTTGGCGGAAAGACGGAAGGGCGCTCTGTGAACTGGATACTGAGGTTGTGAATCAGATTGCTTAGCAGTTACACGTCCTTCATACCACGATTTACTTTATCAGTATAAGGTCTACAGTAATCTGACATAAAGATCATGTAATACAGCTGGTAAGGTTGGTGGGCCCTTATTTGGCCTGGTCCTCCTAAGGGAGGTAAATCTAAACAATAGCTGGTAAGGTGTCTCTCTGCCCACCTATTTGCCCACCCTAATATCACCACCTGTGCTCTAGGAGAGTCTGTTCTCCCCTAGGTAATCACATTTTCGTGTTCATCGGTGCCATACAGGTATTAACGAGAACCACTTGCACGAATCACTACTGTTAAATATTATTAATTCTGGCATGAGAAAATTCCTCCCTTCCCCTACTCTGCTTTCAATATCACAGTCGTCATCCATGATGTTACTATATAAACGCAACAAGCATAGCTCCCAATCGCTATGGCAACATGTATGACATCAGACAAACATTTTCATGGGTTTTCATATTTCACGAAGTGATGACATAGTCGTCACCATACTCTAATAATGCAAGGTTTGTGTAATGTGCCACCCCGTGGGTAGTAGGTCGTCCTGTAGACAATATAATAGAAAATGCTTGTAGACTGCGTAACGTGTCAAAGTCTGCAAAACATTCAATGGCCAGACTGTCAAATTTAATAATCAGCGCTATATATAGCTGATTTTGTACCATGTCGCCAGCGTATCATTTATCCATCCTATCCTAGATTCCAGTCACAGTCCACTCTCCCCTACCACATCACTCGTCTCCTGTGGAGCCACCCCCCACTCCCACCTGCCAGACCACTATTGCCCCCTCCTCACCCACCCGCCTTCCCTGTCTCCCAGGCACCCCACCCTGCCTCCTTTGTGGCAGCATCTCATCTAAAAGTGCGTCGATTAAAGAGGTTTACGAGTTTCAGGTTCACGGTTAAGGAGTGGAGGGTCACGGTAATTTTGTGCTTATTATGATAGGTGCGGGAATGCAGATATAATGTTATAATGGCTTATATGCTGGCCGTCGTTAAATGTTGTATAAAACATGATGTATGTCGAAAGTCATTCTTATGAAACCTGTGTGTTTCATGTGAACGGAATACCAATATGTGTGTGTGTGTGTGTGTGTGTGTGTGTGTGTGTGTGTGTGTGTGTGTGTGTGTGTGTGTGTGTGTGTGTGTGTGTGTGTGTGTGTGTGTGTGTGAATGCAAGATCATGCAAACAGAGTGAAAGAATACTTCTGGACAAATGTGAAAGAGTGCATGGAAAATTTTTAAAGGAATGAGACTGAGTTTTTGATTGGAGATATGAACGGAGAAGTAGGGAATGTGAAGGTGGATGGAGTAACGTGAAGAGTGATGAGAAGGGTGGGTGAAGAACTGAAGGAACGGAAGGTAATAACAAATTATGTGTGTGGATGACAGAATGGCATGTGTAATGGATGCAAGCGCATACAGAGGTTGGAGGAGTGGACTTTCTGATTACCACTTGGTGATGGTGAAAGTCAAGGTTCAAATGAAATTGAAGAATAGAAGGGAAGAACAGGAGAAAGTAGTTCATACAAGGAGCGTAGAAAGGTTGCAAGAGGATGGAAAAAAGGCTGAATATACGAGAAAAAAGGAAGAGAGAACAGGTAAATATGATTTGGAGCAGATGGGGGATGTGGAAGGTGTGTGCAAGATATTCACAAAAGAAAGCTGTGCAGCATGTGAGGTGGTGTGTAGGGTGAAGAAAAGACGAAAGGGGGTGCAAGCAACAGCATGGTGGAATGAACAGGTGAGACAGGCTGTGGCACAAAAGAAGAAAGCATATAGGCAGTGGATGAGAAACAGGGGCGTGAAGGAAACTGAGAGACGGAAGAGAGAGGTGAAAAGAATAATGAGAGAGAGAAAGAAGAGAATGGATGAGGAATTTGGAAGGAATTTGAGTGTAAAGTGGAAGAAATGTAAGAAAATGTTCTGGAAAGAGATAAAGAGAGTTAGGCAGGGTGATAAAGAAGTTAGTCAAGGAGGGAAAGAGAAAAATGGTATATTGCTAGTGGAGAAGGGAGGAAAAAAGTGAGATGGAGAGAACGCAAGGAAATATTGAAAGTAATGTGAGTAAAAGATGCTGGGAAATGGCTGGGAGATGGAGGGTTATGAGAAGATAGGAAGAAATCAGTAGGATGGGAGTTGTGAAAGCAATGAAGAAAGTCACAATGGGAAAGTCCCAGGAATTGATGGAGTGTGTGGTGAAAGGCTGAAGCATGGGGGAGATATAGTAGTAGAATGGATGTGGAAGGTGTGCAGATTGGCCTGGAATGAAGGTAGAGTCTCATTGGATTGGAAGTCGGGTATAATTATTCCCATGTACAAAAGAAATGGGGAAAAGGAAGTGTGTGATAATCATAGGGGCATTTGTCTTCTTAGTGTAATTGGCAAAGTATATGGTACGATACTTATTAACAGAGTTAGGGAAATAACAGTGGAATTAGTTAGCGAAGAACAGGGAGGTTTTAGGAAGGGAAAAAATTGTGCAGATCTGCTATTCATTCGTAGCTTTTTCGTGGAAACGTTTCTAGGAAGGGAAAGAAGTTGTATGCGGCCTACGTGGATTTGGAGAAAGCATATGACAAGGTGGATAGGCATGGAATGTGGAAAGTATTAAGAACATACAGAGTAAATGGGAAGTTAGTGAATTCCATGAAGAGTATGTATGAGGGTGCTTAGTCTGCAGTGCGTGTGGACAGTGAACTGAATGAAATTTTTTATTGGATTGAAAAAAAAAAAAGTGTGTCATGTCTCCATGGTTTTTCAGTCTGTATACGTATGGGGTTATAAAAGAGATACAAGGTAAAGCAGTGGATGCTGGAGCGACCGTATTGAGAGAGGGCAGTGTTTGGAAACTCCCTGTACTGTTGTTTGCAGATGATACCGTGTTGTTAAGTGTAGACGAAAGGGAGCTGCAAGGCTTGGCGAATGAGTTTGGAAGAATGTGTAAGAAAAGAATATAAAGGTGAATGTAGGGAAGAGTAAAGCTTTGGTCTTTGAGAAAAATGAAGTCACTGAACGTGCAGTGAGGGTGGATGAGAAGGAAATGGAAAATGTGAATTCATTTAAGTACTTGGGTACTATGATGAGTAAGGATAAAAGTTTAGAGGGTGAAGTGCTTGAGAGGTTACAATAGGAAGAAAGGCTGCTGGTTCTTTGAAAGCAGTGATAAGAAACAGGGAAGTGAACAAGGAAGTAAAAAAGTCCCTGCATGACAGCACTGTGATATGAACTCTCACATATGGAAGTGCAGCTTGGACCTTGTGGGAGGGACACATGTCAAAAGGGAGAGTAATGGAAATGAGTTATTTGAGATGAGTATGTGGAGTCACATGGTGAGAAACTGACAAATGAGGAAATGAAGGAGCATTGCGATGTGGATGTGGATGTGATATAAAGCATAAGGAGAAATACACTATGTGGTTTAGCCATATGGAGAGAATGGAGAGAGAGAGACTACCGAGGAGAATATATGTGAGTGAGGTAGAGATGGAAGAGGGAGGGGGGAGGCCGAGGATGACATGGAGAGATGGAGTGGAGTGTCACGGGGGGTTTAAGATATTGGGGTAAATTCCTAATTTAATGGAATAAATAATTCAAAGATTGCCAGGCCGTTGCTGGGAGGAAAAGAATATATTGAATATTTCTTCTACTTTTGGTAGAAGAGGAAAGTCGCCACTTATCACAAGGGAATCGACTTATGAAATCAAGTAACATATTTTCACTTTATGCCGGTGTAGTATGCACGGAGTGACTTATGCTGAAAGTTACCATTCCGTTCAGTGCGCATGCACCGAGTGGCCGTTTAGCTTCTGTTTTCAAAGTATCTGCATGTTATCTCAAATTTTGTGCCATTTATCAACAACATCGTATGAAATACATGTGTCAGGAAGATAGTTGGATGTCTTATCGACCTGTAGGTAACTACAGGTCGATATATGGATATATATAAATATACATATACTGTAGATGTTACAGGCAGACTGTGAAATGAGTCATTTCGTGAATTAAGATTAGTTTAGTTTAGGTTTATTTATGTTAAGTTGATCTAGGATTAGGTTAGGTTAACGTTAGGTTAGGGTAGGTTTGGTTAGGTTAGGTTAATTTAGGCTTAACAGAGAAGGGAACGGTAACTTCCAGCATAAAGTCACTCCGTGCATATGACACCAGCTTACTTCGCCGATTCTCTAAAGATGAGAATTTCATAAACTTTCTCAGCAGCATACAGCGCAGACTAATCACTCACGATTGCTGGATTGCTGGTACTGTTGGCCTCTGAGAAAAAGTCACTAATAATAAATTATAATATTAATAAGAATAATATTAAGAAATAGGTTCTTGCTGATGCTAACCTCTGGCTGGCACAACGGATTTCTTATGAACCAATACGAAAGAACTGGTTTTATCAATCATGATTAATATAAGTGTGTGCAGACTGGGAGTAAGCAAGTTATGCAAAAACAATGTGGAGAAATCAAACACGATTATTACATTTAATCGAGCTCAAAGAGAGGAACTGTAAATATATTAATTACAAAATAAATTTACATTACAAGGGAGATTCAGCAAATAAATTCAGAACCTCAGGCAAAGAAAATTCACTCAGTCAGTCATGCTACATTAAACTCTTAAACCTAAAGAACAGAAAAAGGTACTGTTAATTGGAGAAATGGAGTCACGGGGCTGTAGACTGGAGTCGCCGCTAAGACACCACAAAACAAGGAGGTTAGTCTTTGACACTCTTCCTACCTGCTCCTCTGTTGCTGTGTCCACACTCCCTGGGCTGCCAACGGAGAGATGGGTGATCTCATGGAATCACAGACGATCCACAGATCGAGACACGCGCTATCCATCTCTCTCTCGGCTGTCCATCACTATGTACTAACTACGGTGAGTGGATAGGCATGGCGTCGCCGAGCTCAGGCCCACAGCTCGGGAGAAATCAGGTCCCCGGGAATCCTCTCCACACTGTACATCTATCCTTAATGAAGGTCCCTCTCCAACTACAACAATATGTGTTCATGCCTGGTACTACAGAGGCATGTTCACCGGAAGTGGGCGTGGCTTAACTTCAAGGGTTAAAATGGGTGGAGCGAACGATATACACACGCAATAAATTCACTCAGTGAAGCACTAATGTCATGCATAAGAGCAGTCACCTATGGAACAGTGACGAATGTTCTGAAAAACCATCCCAAAGTGCACACAAGGACGGTTAAACTAAGCAAAACACACTGGGTCTTCCACTAGAGTTTGAGGCTTCACATAATATTACAGTGTCACGAATTGGTGTAGTAACACAGTCTCGCGAGTTTGTGACATTATGCCCCATCAAAACGAAATTTTTATGAAAAAATTTACAGGATATATGTACAGTTGCAGACATATCAAACAGAAACACCCCGTCCGCCAGCGAGGTGGTGTGATGCTCTCGGCATCTGGTAACACTGTTAGGTATGGAACTTCACCAGGTTTCGTTCAGTCGCTAGGACGAATCGAACGTGGTGATCACTGATGTTGTACGCAGTTATTGGTGGTAATAGAATATGTAAGCAATGCTCCGCCAGAAAATATACGGATAATAGCAGGCCATTATTATGGTTATTTTTTAAAACTGTCACACAAATACACCCTCTATATAATGGCAGGTATAAGGAATGACATGGATTTCATGACTGATTAGTTTCGAGTCATGAACCATGCAACAGTTAACAGTTACTTATATAAGTCATAGTTATCAGGGTCCCCACAACTATTAATGAACAGAAAATTATCATGACGCCCATCCTTACAACCGGGAGCACGATATTGGTAATGGTAGACCTCTGAAATCGAAGCAATTTCATTACATAACAGAAGGTTGCTCAAGGCCTACAAGAAGCGGCAGGGTAGGGGTGGGGGACCTGGGAGACAGAAGGAAGGAGGAGTGTGAGGAATGGGACAATAGTGGTCGAAATGAGAGCTAGATGAGAGAGGTGATGAGGGGTGATGAAGTAGGGGGCGTAGACT
>NC_136981.1:17399919-17424919 GCF_032717465.1 Coenobita brevimanus
ATATCTCTATTAACTGGAGAACAAAGTGTTCCCTGGTTAACACATAGACACAGTGTGAATATAAAAGGTGAGGTCCAAAGCCATGCCTGGTGCTTTCAAGGAAGACAGCAGTCAATCAGGCACCAGCTCCTTCTCTCATCTGCGAGACCATGCTTCACTTCAACTGAAACATCGCCTGCAGCATCAACCCCTGGTTCATTAAAAAGATCCCGACGGGTGCTAATGAACTAACAGGGCCCTCAGTGACCCACAGCCCATCACAGTTCGAAAGTAAGAGTTATGACCTTTAACTCAGGGCTCTGTGCATATGCTCCTAGTCTAAGTACTGTCTGGCAGTATTTGCTCCTATGCACTGGGACATCCTAAGAGCATTCTTACCCTTATAACTCTACACTTACAACTAATATCGGTAAGCTGAGATTCCCTATGCAAACTAGGGCAGTTCACATTTTAAAACCCAGCGTTGGTGTGAACACACATGTAGATAGCATGTCTTCTCTGGGAATGCTCAGAAAGGTCCACAGTTCTAGAGGCACCACAAGGTAATTCAGACACAGCCTTGGAATGCGTCTGCTGGATTATCGAACTTCCCTCTTAACGTGCAGTATGTACTCGTACGTATAATGTGTCCTGTAGGACCAGCGAGTGAGGCGTCAGGTCTTACTGGTATACTATTAACTGGGAACCAAGCTAGTACCTGGATTGCCAAAATCACAGAGGACGCCTGTCTTAGAGAACCCATCATACAACAGTTGCCTGTGTTTGTCATCAGTTAGCAGGCGAAACATCAGGTCTGCGCCTACATTGCCCTCTCTTTCAAATGGCTCAGAGATTATGAGCATGGATTCCAATGGTGCAGGATGGATGTGTCCTTGACTAGTTGTACAATAACATACATCAAAAGAATACACAAGCTTTGTTCATGTCTCATTCCTGGCCAGAAAAAGTCAGCATGGATTCGGTCAAGGGTTTTCTTTTTGTCCATGTGACCTCCCATCACTGATGACCCAGTTTGATCACTGTTCAGCGGTAATTTGTGGGAACGACAAACTGGAGTCGAACCTCGTCCTGGGGTGTTTGTGACTCATGGTACAGCAGTCCTTGCTTGTAAAGGAAGCTGGCTTGACTTTCCTGTGAATGCATAATCACATTATCCTCCAGCTTCGTATGCACTATGCCAAGTGTCAGGTGTAACTTGCAATACTTTGGTGATAGAAACTCCGTGTACAAACAGCTAGATAAGGAGTTTATTACAAGCTCACAGTAAAACAGTCTGCCCGTGTCGGCTGTCTGCTAAGAACTGATGCAATAACGCCGTCTTCAGGTGTGGGAAAGCATGCTGACCTAGCAAATTTAGTGGGGGCATGTATGCATTGGGGGGGGGGACATATATACATTGGGGGTAGACATATTGTGGAGGGGGTACACTACTCCCCCGGGTAGCTGAGACGGTGTCTCCTGACACCGGGAGTTAAATGGTGTTTGATTATAGTAGTAAGGCAGGACCGGGAGGTTTGTACAAGGGATAAGTATGATACAGGGGCAGTAGGGGAGACATGGCCATGTTGAGGGGAGGAAATAGAAGGATATATACATATAAGATATACAAGGAATAATAGGTACAAATCCAGTAAGGGTCGAAGGTATATATAAACATAATGGGAATTACACAATAATAGTTTGATACATGATAAACAAGGAGTAGATATGAGAGTTCTAGTGTTGTTCTTCCTTCTTTTTTTTTTTTTTTGTAGTTTCTGTAGGATACACTGTCATCCAGTAATGTATGAAAGAAATACCATCATTTTCTAGTAGGCAGAGTGCTGTTCACAGTTTGGGTAATTGTTAGATGGCAATGGTAGTCACTGAATGCGAGGGCACTAAGTACGGGGAGTTTCTACGTCGTGTGGAGGGCGTACTATGCCTGTAGCGACTGATTTCCTGGAGTCGACGTTCCATTTTTCTGACACAACAATGCACTGCGCAGATGATGAGTAGAAAACCTATGAAAGCGATAACCACAGGGGGAAACACAACTGTTGGATGAACCCATGAACGGCTGAAGGCCAGAGAAAATTGATCCATAATGAAATCACTGTCATTGAGGAAGGTGAGCATGCGCAAGTGAGGGGAGGTGATGGTAATGTTGGCAGATGGTAGGGTTGAAGGCATGTCGATTGGTTGAAAGATGTCATAGGAGTGTTTACGAACAGCTTGGTGATAGCGAGTGGCGTAAGTGATGACGGACTCTGATTTGACGGTACAATAGTCAGGTGCTTTTTAGAGATCACTAGCGGGGACGGAGCGAATGGAAGAACCAGGACACATGATTGTGACAGGGATGGGAACAGCAAAGAAGAAATACTGGACATGGTTGAGGTGAGCATGGTGGACCGGGAGGTCAGGAGCTGGGACAAAAGAACAGGCCGAGTAGATGGAATGGTTGCGAACTAAAGCAGACTCACAGGGTGTAGCACTGCTAGGGAAGATAGCGAAAAGGTGGGCAGCACAGAGACGAGAGGTCGGATTAAGGGAGGAACATTGCTGGAGGTCTGTGGAAGAAAGGAAGGCAACGGAAAGATGATCATGGGAGAGGAGGAAATATTCTGAAGGAACAGATACCTTTAACAAGGAGTTGTTGAGGCGGAAAGGGAAGGGAATGATGTGGAGAAGGTTAAATGTTATGGCAGAATGGAGAGGAATATGGACGACGACGTATGTAGTGAGAAGAGTGGCTTCGAGAACAGGATAATAATATTCAAGGGAGGAGTAAGGGAGGACTGGGGAGAGACCGAAGGTGGAGTGAGCCCATTCCAGGACAGAACGGAGAGCTGAGACAGGTACTAAGTCGGCAGTGACACGTCCATTGATAGCATCGACCAGGATACGAATCAAGGTAGAGACTTGAGACAGGAGAGAGTCAAAGGCCAGTTGGAGATTATCCATGTTCATTTGGAGGTAGAAGAACTGAGAGAACGTTGAGATCGGAAAGGTGGCATTGTAAGCTATCGGTGAAATGGTGTAGAGTGAACGTGACGTCATTGAGCTGGGTTTCAGTGAATCTGTGACTTATGTATTATAATGGCCAGGAGAGTGGGAGGAAAAGGTTATAGAGATACTCATTTGGGTTGTGTGTCCCCATGAGGGCCGTGAGATGGTTCCTGATTCCATGGAGCTGGTGCGCGTAGGCAGGTAGGGCAATGGCTACGTCGGCCAGGGGCGCAAGATCGTAGCGCAAGGAGACCTCGCCTCCTGAGCCGACCAAGGCCCCGGGACGTACTCCACCATCGTCCTGACCTGACCCAGACCCCAGGAGGGTAAGTACTGCCAGCAGGGAGATCGCTAACATCGTACCTAGAAAATCAGGGGACAGTTAATGGGGGAGGTCGTGAAGAGGTTGATGGGCAGAGCGCAGTTTGGATCGATATAGATTGATTGATGAATGAGCAGGTGGAGATGGAGAGGAAGGAGACTGAGGGATAGGTGGAGACAAAGTAGACTGAGGGATGGGAGGAGGGGAAGAGGGGGCAGGAGGTTGTGGAAGTGACTCTTCCAACACGAGGCCACGGGGTGCGCACTTTAAGTCATCGATGTGGACCCATCTGGTGTCCCTAGTGGACAGGTCCTGGAGGTGAAATTTGTTGCCTTGTTGAGTGAGGACGCGGTGGGGCCCAATAAATTTGTCATCCAACTTAGAGGAATGTGTATGGGAATGAGCAAAGACAAGATCGCCTACATTGATAGCGATAGGAGAGGCGGACTTATGTTGGCGCTGCAGCATGTCCTCCTGAGAGGATGCCAAAGTGGATTGGACATACTGGTGGATTGTCTGGAAGTTGTCCAATTTTAGTTTAACATAATTATCCATGTTGTAGATGGGTTCTGGCTTTCAGGATAAAAGAGAGTATGCGAGGTCCTTGTCAAAACCAAAGAGGACGAAGAAGGGAGATTCAGCAATGGATGCATTGATGGAACTATTGATGGAGGATGCCACTTGGGGAATCCAGTCATCCCAGGACGAACTATGGGAGCCTAGATGTCTGAGGCACTCTAAGATTTTACGGTTGTGGCGTTCTACAAGGCCATTGGAAGCCGAATGGTTAGGCACGACACTGCACTTACTGATATGAAAGTGGTGACAGATCTCATCTAGAAGGCTCTTGTTGAATTCTGTACCGTTGTCAGTAAGAATGGTATGAGGGGTAATGAATGGGCAAATTACGTGATCTACAAAGGCATGGGCAACGCTCTTCGCGGTCTTGTCGGAGAGGGGAACGAGGACACAGTAGCGGGAGATGTGGTCGACCGCTACGAACAAGTACTCAGCGCCAGATTCTGTGAGAGGTAGTTTTAAGAGATCGATTGAGACAGTTTCCCATGGTCGTGATGAGATTTGGTATTGTAAGAGAGGTGCTGGTAAGCCAGTTGATCCTTTGTGGCGGTGGCAGGAGAGGCAAGAGTCACAGTGGGCATTGATATCGCGGCGCATGGTTGGCCAATAGTATTTGAGACGTGATTGGCGCAAGCATCGGTCTTTACCTGGATGGGAAGCTTGAGGAGTATTATGAACAATATGAAGAACCTTTGGTATCAGGGCAGTGGGGACAACAAGTTGGCGTACTTCGTGATTGGGCATATCTTTGCCTGTTAGCAGTGTTTTCCTATACAAGAGATCATCGTCTAGCATGAACTCATCTAGTGATACTGGCAGAGTAGGTAAGGTCGAGGCATCGCCAGATTCTAGGAAATAAATGACTTTGGACCACATGGGGTCTTGGCATTGAAAGTTTCGAACAACTTCTGACGTTAGTGTAGTATTTTCAGTTACTTCAGGCTGCAGTGATGTTATAGCTGCTGCTACGTGACGTGAGAGTCCGTCTGCGACTACATTCAACTTGCCTGGTACATATTGAAAAGTGGGATTAAAGTCCTGGATGATGATAGACCATCTAGCTAGTCTACCTGTTAGGTTGCGATTCTTGAACAAATCACATATTGGAAGGTGGTCTGTTTGGATATGCACTGGATAACCATAGACTATATCTCTGAAATGTTTCAAGGACCAGATTACCGCTAGTGCTTCGAGATCTGTGACACTGTAGTTACGTTCAGCGGTTGTAAGGGTGCGACTAGCATATGCTATTACGCGCTTCCTTGATGCTTCATCAAGTTGCATCAAAACGGCACCAAGTCCAGTGCCTGAGGCGTCTGTGCAGAGAAGGAAGGGTGTGGTATAATCAGGGAACGCTAGAACAGGGGCATTTACAAGAGCTGTCTTTAGCTTTTGGAAAGCCTGTGACTGGTCGTTAGTTCAAACAAAGGGCACATTCTGCTTGAGTAAGTGGGTCAGAGGAGCGGCGATCTGCGCATAATTCCTGATAAAACGACGATAATAGCCACTGAGGCCCAGGAAACTTCGTACAGCGTCGGTAGTGGTAGGTTCTGGGAAGTTAATGATCGCCTTAGTTTTATCCTCATTAGTATGAATGCCTTGTGCATCTACGACATGGCCTAGGAATTTGATTTTCTTTCGCAGGAAGTCACATTTACTGAGATTGATTTTCAGGCCTGCGAGCTGGAGGCGTTCAAAGACTTGCTGGAGTTTGGTAAAATGATCAGGGATGGATTTACTCACAACAATGATATCATCTAGGTAAGCAAAAAGAGAGTGTCCCATCATACCGCTGAAGACTGAATGGATAAGTCGCATGAACATGGAGGGAGCATTTCTCAGACTAAAAGGGAGTCTCTTAAACTGAAAATGTCCGGAAGGGGTGATAAAGGCTGTGACTGGGCGAGAGGACTCTTCCATTTCGACCTGCCAGTACCCGCTGAGGAGGTCTAAAGATGAAAAGACTACGTTATTGTCACCAAGGGATTCTAGCAAATCAGTGAGGACAGGTAACGGGAAACGGTCTGGAACGGTGACAGAATTGACCTTACGATAGTCGACTACTGGTCTAAGGTTGCCATCCTTCTTTGATACTAAGAAAAGTGGGCTATTCCATGGACTGACGGAGGGTTCAATAATGTCCTGGTCTAACATGTTCTGTACCATTTGATCTGTTTGCTTTCTCTGGCTGTGAGGCAATCGATATGCTGGTATGTAAATCGGCTGAGTTCCTGGTAGTAGTTCAATCGTATGTTTGACAAGGTCTGTTCTACCCATCGGCTCACCGGGTAAGGCAACCACGTTTCTGTACGAGGTCAGAAGGTCGAGGAGTTGAGGCGTATTTTCTGGGAAATCTGTGCAAGTGAGATGTGAGAGCATATCGGGTGAATGCGTCGGCGCAGATTCCATAGAGTTAATAGTACATACACCGATTGGCGTATCATCAGTCTGAATAGTAGGAATTGATTAATCCTGGCACACCTTTATGGCCACTGGGTATACTAGGAAGTCTCCAATCTTTACACCACTTTTAAGTTTTAGTGGAGCATTTGTGACACTGAGCAAGTATAGGTAGCATAAACTGTCCTCTAAGACTGTACACCACGCTGACTCATAAGTCAAGCCATTTACACAACACGTCTCAGGTAGGGTTAGTACATCCACTCCTTCTTTCGCACCGGCAACACAAACAGAGACTTTGGTGAGCTCATGCGGTAACAAACTTGTGCACGTATTCGTTACTACACGTTTCGTCTCTGCGTGTTGAAGAAGATCATTCAGACTGTGTGAGGTAGGTAACTGAGACATGTCTGAGTCAGCGATAGTGTTGTCGGGAGAGGATGTAAGAGCCATGTTCGAAGGCTGAGATGATGTATCAGGAGACATTGAGGAATTTATGTCCTTGCTCGCAGTGAGTAAAGGAATGATCTCTGTATTCTCAGATGATGAGAGTAGCGGTTCGGGCTGGGTTGGACTTTTTGGTAGTGATAGGGACAGAAGTAATTGAAGGACTGATTTGATCGTAAGAACAGGACGGGGACATTCCATGGTGGATATAGCAATAAGCAAACCTAATGTTTGCTTATTGCTATATCCAGAAATGTCTATACTACCACAAGCCGGTAATAATGCAATGGAATGTTGTGCCATGGTGGAGAAACCAATAAGGGCATCTGCGGGATACTGCAAGTCATTAGTGACATGAAATTCAATGAGAATAGGGGGCAAAGCTCTGTGGAGTTTGACTTCAAGGGTGACTCTTCCCTTAACCTGAAACTCTGAGCCGTTAACACCACATAGGCGAATGTCTGGTGGTTCTAGGAAACTGACGTGGTTGTGTTGGCGATGAATAATTTGTAAGGAATTTTTGGAGATAAGATTTACTATAGATCCTGTGTCCAAGAAGAATGACGTTGGTATGTCATGACTGCTTCCGAGAATGACTAAACCCGAGGAGGTTATGAGACCTACATGGCGGATGGGGAGTTGGGTTTCTGGTTCTACGTGATATTGGTCCGATACGGGCGCGGCGCTTCCCCCGACTGTGGGCGGTTGAGGTAACGACATTCCTCAGTGGTGTGAGTCGTGCTTGATTTGTGGTATTTGCAGGGCGGACGATGTGAGCAGGAAGGCGTATGCTGTCTGGTTTGGGAGTGAGGACGTCTGTATGTACGGTCGCAACTGGATGCTCGATGTCCAGGATGACCACAGTACCAGCAAAGAATCGAAGATTGTCTGTTCCGTCGAGTGCTAGATTGATCACGACCTGTGGTAGGAGAGCGATGTGTGGCAGGTCTGCCGTGTGTGGTGGGAAGGGAGCGAGATTGGTTTGGGGTAGTGGAGGTGTGACAGACTGAGGAGGCCAAGGGTTGGGTGGTGCCCTGATGCGTGTAGTTCGATCCTGTTCTTTCATGAATGGCTTTAGTGACCTGAATAATTTTATCTCCTGGATTGAAACCGATTTCCAAGGCGAGCTCTCGCTGTTTAGGAGTAAGCCAGTGAAGGAATCTGAGGTAACCAATTAAGTCAGCAAAGTTTGTGGGTGAAAGCATTGGAACGCCATTCTTGTCTTCTAACCATTTCGTGCCTACCAGTAATTGGAGCATCTCTCTACTAGTTGCTTTCATGGCGGCGGCAGCTTCACAGAGCTTGGCATATTGTGCTGGGACGCGCAAGTCCACATCTAGTTGGTTTAGGAGATTAATGAATCGCATGAGAGACGCGGTATTTGAATGCTGGCAACAAAGGCTGATGAGTTCCGTACGAAAATCAGCAAAGGTACGAATGCTATCGAAATGTCCTGCACGGATCGCGGATCCGATGTCTGATTTACCGTGATGCAAGCGACCGAGGAGGTAAGCTACTTTGAGCGATTCCTCGGTAATTTGTCTATTATTTATTTCGGTTTCGACTTCTCTGAGGAAATCATAGACAGACCAAGTTGGATCCTGGCCGGTAAATTTGGGACGATTGGCATCGTCGAGACAGATAGACTGTGGAGGGTTGGCCATGGCTGGAAGTGCAGAAGTGGCGGGAGGAGAGGTGTGGGAGAGAGAGAAGGTAGTGGCAGTTAAGGGCGAGGAAGACGGGGTATGAAGGGAGGCAGGAGAAGTAACGACAGTGGAAGGAGTAGAGGAAGAAGAAGGGAGAGTAGAGGCAGGAGTAGAGGAGGAAGTATCTGGATTTACGAGGGTAGGACGGGTAGTAAGTGATTCTGCGGGAAGTGAAACAGGAGTCTCAGATACAGGGCGGTGGTATTCTTTGCCACTTCGTAAATGAGTGATTGTGTTAGAGTCAGCAGACGGGGTATGAGCAGGTGATGTTTCCGGGTCGAGAAGGTTGGTGGTAAGCGGTTGACGTGGAAAGTATGACATTTAATGCGGCAATGGAAGATGAAAGGATGAAGATGGATACGTAGGTGGAAATGTTTAAATAACAATGGGAGAATGGAATACACTAGGTGTGAAAATATGAATGAAGGTGCGGGGATGAATGGCTTAAATAAAATGCGAAGGATGAGATGGATAATAAATAACGTAGGTGAAGATGAAAACGGGGTAATGGAAAAGACATGGAATATTTACAATAATCAATCTGTAGAGATAATCGAGGATAATCTCTAGAGAAAGGAAAGATATACTATAGTTACACAGTAGAAACGGGAGTGTCGAGATGTATGACGCGCAGGGTGGCTGGGCGTAGCTGGGCTGGGGCGGGGCTGGGCGACGGGGTGGGGTGGGGGTGGAGAGACAAATGGGTGGAGAGGAGAAGAGACGCCGCGATGAATCACCGGCAGGGAGTGGCGGTCTTAGGAGGCTCCGTAATGCAGACCAGATGCGGGCGACGGCGGAGGCCGGTGGTGGGTGGCGAGGCAGATGTCGGCGCAAGGCAGGTGTAGAGCTGGTGAATTGCAAATGCAGAGAATGGTGGTGGGCAGACAGCGGGCAGACAGTGATAAGTGGCACCGTGGGGGCAGGAGCTATGATGAGTCCGGAACAGGTGCTGGGAACAGGTGCAACAGGTGTGTAGGTCGGCGACGGTGACACGTGCGGTCAGGAACAAGGCGTATGGGTGCGGTTGTTTGAGAGGTGAGCACTGGTGAGAAAAATGGTGCACTCGAAAAGCACAGCCAAGGTATGACACCACTAGAGGCACGGAGGAGTTGCGAGGCTGGCAGATGCGAGACATCGTGTATCTTGTTGTATCACAAAAAATCCAAGGAGGCGGTCAGAATGTGATGGTTCGAAACACCGCTGCTACCAAATGTAACTTGTAATACTTTGGTGATAGAAACTCCGTGTACAAACAGCTAGATAAGGAGTTTATTACAAGCTCACAGTAAAACAGTCTGCCCTTGTCAGCTGTCTGCTAAGAACTGATGCAATAACGCCGTCTTCAGGCGTGGGAAAGCATGCTGACCTAGCAAATTTAGTGGGGGCATGTATGCATTGGGGGGGGACATATATACATTGGGGGTAGACATATTGTGGAGGGGGTACAAGGTCAGACTGTTACTCTTGGACAATATCTAAACTAAGATTATGGTGCAAGTATGCTTGGCACCACTAACATTCCCTAAAATTTGGGCAAAGGTTCTAACATAACAATTGCATTGGTTGGGCCAGTATAAAATAGAGATACTACCTGGATATGTGCCTCAGGAAACAATCTCACTGATCTGGGGATCATTAAGCCCCATAGCATTGGCTTCCTGTATGAACAAGTTAGGAGCTACGGTGCTATCTCGCTGGGACAGAGTGAGGTAAAATTAATTTTATATACCTATAATTAGGTCAAACAGAGGTTCTGGCAAAACAACTGCCACTGCTGAACCTTTACTGAAAGGAGAAGCTAACAGAATACATGAGGGAAACAACCTCACTTTCCTGGGGATCATTAAACCCCATACCCTTGGCTTCCAATATGATCAGGTTAGGAGTCATGGTACTAACTCAGTCTGAGTGAACTAAACCTAATGTTTGCTTATTGCTATATTAGAGGTCCTGACGTAACAACTGCCACTGCTGAACCTGTATAAAATGGAGATGCTGCCCGAATATACGCCGGAAACAATCTCGCTTTCCTGGGGATCATTAAACCCCACACCCTTGGCTTCCTGTAAAAACAGGTTGGGAGCCATGGGACTAGCTCATTCTGAGTGAACTAAAACTAAAATTTGAACTGTGCAGTTTTGCAGTCGAATGTTAATCATTCTAATTTAAGGATATAGGCACAGGCTGATGGTGACCAGTTTAACCCCTAAAGCGCGGGGATGTTTTGGCTCGACTTGCCTGCCCCACGGGGTTAATCACGCTCCAACAGACTCGCTAAAAATATTTGCCAAAATTCAGTTATTAGTCCTAGAATATTAAAATTAAATATGCACATGGCACATACCTTCAGCTTTCTCCTGGAATGTCTGTTGAGCCTTCGTCGAGTACCGCAGGACTTATGGAGACCTCTGAATTTGGATAACGAAGTCTCCACTTTACACTTCCCAACAACCCGTAATATGATTACCACAGCCTGATATTATCACTAGAAACAGTATTCTATGATTTTCAAGTAGTTTGGAATCCATACTCCCAAAAAAAAACACTGTGAAAGCAATGAAAATTACGAGCACATATGACCTTCCCATTTGCGCTAGTTCGCCGCTAGTATTCTGACATTTATTATTCATAAAACACTCACACTTTATATTCCTATTACTATATAACACTTATATATATCTTCAGTCTTTATCCATAAGTTTCCTTCAGTAATAGTAGTTTATTTTCAATTTTGTTCAGAATGTCGGAAATTTAGGAATAATTCCTCCCATTTTCTATTTTAGTTGGTGATGGGCAGTCATATTTTGGAAGTATAATGTATTATACGTAACCCAGGGTGATGGGTATATAGGATTACGTATATTTATACTATGGTTCATAATTTAGTCTTTTTCCCAGCCATGGATGGAATGTGCACATATGCATTTTTAGTTATTTGATTGGTGGATCGCCTCTGTTCTTCTCTCCAGAGGTCTAAGTTTTAGTCTCGGCTAGGCCTCGGTCAAAAACGAGTCTCGAGACCTCAGTTGCTCGGGCTCTCGCCCACGCCCTCAGTCCTAATTCATTGAGTCTTAGTCTCAGATGATCTCGAGTCGAGTCAGAGGCAGTACCAGTCATGCCTTAGTCACGCTTGGAAGCAGTCTAACCACTCTCGTGGTATTGAGAGAGAGTTCGGTTGGGACAGACTGGACTGATTAATTAATTTACGACAGTGCTTCCTCCTAGATGGGAATGAACATTATCAATTCACTTTAATTTATAAATAGTGTAAATAGTAATGCTTACGTAAAAAGTCCGTATTTGGTCCAGGCCGTAACCTCCAGTAATCCGCCAAGCACTAGCAACAAGCAACATCTTCAACAACTCCGACCATATGGTAACAACCTACAAGCCTCTCCATTGCTACTCTTAAGCTAAGTAACTAAATGACCCTTAGTGGCGAAAGACTGGGCGAATAATATTTCACCAGGGTTTCCAGCTTTTATTTGAGGATCCTTAAATAGATCGTTTAGTTGCTTAGTAGGGAACACAACCTACACGTCATTACGATCCAGGTGAGTCCTGGGAGTAAGACATATATATCCGGACAAATTATTTAGTGTTGTAGGCCTATTTTTGTCTTGTTTAGTGCAAGTGATTAGCCAGTTAAATATTTACGACACTACCGGGGGTATATTCTAAATTTTTCTAATTTTTCGCCCACACAGAAAGCTAGCATAGAGAGCAAAGCTTTGACTGTCATTACTCCAAGTATTTGTACTCATATTCTTATATTAGTAATTATTTACATTTCTATTTTATTTACACTACGTTATACACTGTCACTTCCAGTAAATAAGGGCTCCTTTCCCTTGGAGCCAGGATGAACTTGGGACACTGAAGCACTTGTAGTTTATCACCATTTCCTCCACTGGCTCATCACACAATTCTCTAGATTGTAGTCATTGTCCATCATTATCATGGATAAATTAGCCAGTTCACGCTCCACAGCAGAGTCATTTAATCCTTTACCCCTTCCCACACGAGGTTTAGTAGAGGGGTAGAGGTCACAGGGCCCTCTAGAAGCGGCGGAAATGGAGGGGCGCAAGCACTACGTGCTTTCTTCTCAAGAGACAACACTGAACTAAAAGATACGAGAGGATATGGGGCCGCCAAGGGTTGACAATGTCAGCAAGGTGACAGCTGCTAACTTATATGCTGTGAAATGATTGGCAGGAAATTAGGTAGTTCCAGGTGAATGTAAATATCATTTAGGCTTCTCTCTTCCTTTCTTATGTATATTTTTATTACGAGAAAAGATTATACGGCATATTTCAAAGGGGAAATTACCGTGGGAAATTAGCGAACGAGTGCATGTGAGGTGTTGTCAGGTGATAATTAGCCAATTCCAGGTGTGTAGCACTATCACTTACCTTTATTCTTTTTTGTATATATTATTTTGTATAACAATCGGGCATAGGGCTTATTTCAATGGATGAAGTCAGAAGAAAATTCCGAGGAAGATTAGCGGCCGGGCAGGCGAGAGGAAAAGGTAATGGAGGTAAGGTAAGGAGGGGAGAGAGGGTAATGGAGGGAAGGTAGGAAGGGGAGTCAAGAACGGGGAAAAATGGCTAAATTGTCAACAATGGATGGGAGTACAGATGAGATTAGGAGTGCTGAATATTGTTGGACATTAGCAGTACATGCTAAAAAATGATTGGTAGGAAATCTCGACAATACATAAAAAAAACAGGTAGTTCCAAGTTGTAAATATCACTTAGGCTTCTCCCTTCCTTTCTTATATATATTTTTATTACGAGAATAGATTATACGGCATATTTCAAAGGGGAAATTACCGTGGGAATTTAGCGAACGAGTGCACATGAGGTGTTGTCAGGTGATAATTAGCAAATTCCAGGTGTATAGCACTATCACTTAATTTATTTCATTTTTGTATATATTATTTTGTATAAGAATAGGGCATAGGGCTCATTTCAATGGATGAAATCAGTGAAAAATTCCAAGGAAGATTAACGGCCGGGCAGGCAAGTGGAGAGGATAAAGGAGGGGAGGTAGGGAGGGGAGTCAAGGACGGGGATAAATAGCTAAATTGTCAACAATGGATGGGAGTACAGATGGCATTAGCAGTGCTGACTAATGCTGGACATTGGCAGTACTGATAGATGATACAAGCCACCGCTTGAAAGCCCGGGAGAATTCAAAATAACAGAATTGCAAAAGTGATGCCCCGCGGTATGATCCATTGCTCCTGAGCGTCACAAAAGTGACGCCTCACGGTTAAGGGGTTAATCTCTATAAAACTGGTAAACAAGAAAAAGAAATCCACCAAGTAACTGGGGAGAGACTCACAAAAATCAACGAATTGAGCGCTAGGTTTCCCAGTGGCGAAAAAAATGTCTGGCATTAGGAAGAGTAAAATACTAAAATCGAGTTAAGTTCTCAATGGGTTAATGAAGCAGGAAAATGCCTGCTAAACTAACAGTAAACATCAGTAAGCTAGTGCCTATAAACTATAGTTACTATAACTAATAACTAGCTGTGAGTAAGTGAGTTAATTATTAATTCATAATAACTTTAATGCTAGAGCTAGGAGTTAATATCCTGGAAGAAGATCGTGCTAGGAGTTATTATCCTGGCAAGGTCACCAATTGTCATGGGGGGAGGTTAACATATTGGGGTAAATAACCAGTTTAATGGAATAAATAACTTAAAGATCACAAGTCTGTAACTGGGAGGAAAAGAGTATACTGAATATTATTTCTCCTACTTGCGGGAGAAAAGTCACACTTATCAAAAGGGAATCAACTTATGAAATCAAGTAGTAAGTTTTCACCTTATGCCGGCTTATTTCGCTGATTTTCTAAAGACAAGAATTTGGTAAACTTACTCAACAGTACACAGGGGAAACTAATCACTCATAAATGCTGAATTGTTGATACTGTTTGCCTCTGATAAAGTGCCACCCTTACCCCTTGACAATCACTAATAATAATAATAATAGTGATGATAAAAATAATAATAATAGTAATAATAATGATAATAATAATAATAATAATAAAAAATAATAATAAAAAACAGGTTCTTACTGATGCTAACCCCTGGCTGGCGCAAAGGATTTGCTATGAACCAGTACAAAAGAACTGGCTTAACTACAAGTCATGATTAATATATGAAGTGTGTGCAAACTCGGAGTAAGCAAAATAAGTAAGAATATTGTGGAGAAATCAAACATGATTGTCACATTTAAATGAGCTCAAAGAGAGGGACTGTAAATATATTAATTAGAACAAAACAAATTCTCATTCCAAGGGAGCTTCAGCAAGTAATTTCAGAATCTCTGACAAAGTATATTCACTCAATCAGTCATAAAAAGATAATGCTCTTAATCTACCGCATCCTGTTGACATACATATGCACCTGAACATTATGTCACTGTGACTCCCGTTGACGTTTATAAACACGCTGTAATTGCAAAGCCATCATTTGCACATTTTTCAAGTTTTGCATGTGATTTTGGGTACAGATATGCTGGACACCTTCCTCTACCCAAGGCCAGGTGGGGACAAAGCCTTATCCCACATGACCTGCCCTCTCCCCTGCACACCATTGTCTCAGCAACTCACCTGTTACCCGTGACCTGGCCAGTAAAGACATGTCGTGCCACGGTACGAAATTCAAGGCGAGAGTGATTCCCCAATCGATGACAATGTGGAGGACAAAATTTACTTGGTGTTAGAGGACGAAATGATCAGAAGTGATGAGCAGGTAATGTTGCCAAACAAAGTGCGTTATGTTGATGTGTTACGTTGAGTGAAACAATACTTATATTGCCTATATTATTGTGTGAAAACTAATAGACTCTTGTACTACATGTAAATTAGTACCAATAAATAAATATCTACATTTTCTGAGTGGTTTGGAATACTTACCCCTCCTATAGAAAACGTCTTCTATGGAGCCGGCCTCAATAGAACACGATGCCAGGTGAGGATAGGTCAGCTGTACCGGCATTTTTAAGCTCAGGTGAGCAATTTCTCTCTGAATTTTCGATGTTCCTCATAAAAAGCAGAGGTTTTAGCCAAAAAACAACAACTGAAAATCTGCAGGAATTGGGGGAGGCCATTGGTGACAAATCTGCTGGGATGGGGCAGGTTAAACATAGAGAACAGAAGAAGGTACTGTGGAGTCACAGGACTGTAGACTGGAGTTGCCGCTAAGACACCGCAAAACAAGGAGGGCAATCTTTGACGATCTTCCTGCCTGCCTTTCCATTGCAACATCCACATTCACTGGGCTGGCAACGGAGAAATGGGTGATCTCCTGGAATGACAGATGATCCATAGGTTAAGACATGCACTATCCATCTCTCTCTCATCTGTCCATCACTAAATTATGACTACGGTGAGTGGAGAGGCATGGCATCACCGAGCTAAGGCCCACAGCTCTGGAGTAGTCAAATCATTGGGAATCGTCGCTGTGGTGAACATCTATCCTTAACGAAAGTCCCTTTCTAACTAAAACAATCTGTTTCATGCCTGGTACTACTGAAGCATGTTCACTGGAAGTGAGCATGGCCTGACTTCGATGGTTAATAGGTGGGGCAAATGATATACACACATGATATTTTCACTCAGTGAAGTACAAATGTCGTGCATAAGAACAGTCACATATGGAGCAATGATGAATGTTCTGGAAACCACCCCAATCAAAGTGCATACAAGAAAGGTTAAACTGAGTGAAACACACTGTGTCTTCAACTAGAGCTTGTGGCTTCCCATAATAATAGTGTCACGAATCGGAGTAATAACATAATGTCGCAAATTCGTGACATGGAGAAGAGTATGAGGCTGGGAGCAGGGCAGTGAAATGGAGGGGGACAGGGCAACAAGGAAGCGATTTATTTGTGGTTAACCCTTATGGGATTGAGGCATTTGGCAACCGATGGATATATGGATTATTCATTATATGATCCAGTTTTCAAAAATTTTGAAGAATATTATGAAAATTTTACTTTCATTAAGAAACAAAAAAAATATAAAACACACAACGGACACACGTTGAACTGGGTACATGCGTCGTGTCCTGGGCAACATATGAACAAAATTCAACATTTGTAACTTTGTGCATATGGCAGAAATCCAAAAATTATGTAGGGGTCTTTCAAGACCCAACATGGCATTCATGGTTAAGATTTATCACCTGGCATACCAAGGGTTAAGGAGAGAGATGGCTGCCTGCCTGACGGTGTCAGGGTTCAGATCCAAGTGCAGGAAACTGGCGCCACTCGACTCAGGTGTCCATCCACCCTTCGTGGGTTGGCACGTAAAATGAACCTGGGGTAACATTTAGGGCAGGTAACACATAGGGGAGATAACATGTAGGGGAGGTAGGAGGTTAACACATAGGGGAGATAGGAAGGTAACACATAGGTAGGTAGAAGGATAACATGTTAGGGTGGTAACTGCAAAACGTTGAAGAGATGGCCTTGTATAACAGGGATATGTGTTGAAAAGCAGCCATAGGTTCAAAGGCCTATGTAACGGAGATAAGCACTGTGGCTATGCGTCTCATCACGTGTATTCATCACTTTTACCTTGTCATTTTTAGAAAAAGTAACAGTGAATTCACCAAGCCTCGGAGTCCCCGGGGGGGGGGACCATAAATGCCCCTGCCATCTGCCCCTCTCCCGGTGACGACTCGAGGTGCCTGGAACCACTGTCTGACTCTCTTCTTCTTCATTTCTGCAACATTCGCGGCCTTTCATCTAACTTTCGCTCTGTTGAGCACCACCTCTCCTCCTCTAAACCTCACCTTCTTTTTCTAACGGAGACTCAGCTGTCTGAGGCAACTGACAGCAAACCCTTTTCTGTATCCTCCTACTTTCTCTATACTCATTTCAAACCCAAAGGTGGCTGTTGTGTATACATACGCAACAACTTATCTTGCTCTCGTGTTCCTGAACTTGATTCTTCTGAATTCTCCACACTCTGGCTTCGGCTTTCCTGTCATTCTCTGACCAAATATATCTGTGCTGTTTATCCCCTAATTCTACTGACTATCAAAAATTCTTCGAATATCTTACTTCTATGATGGAACACATTCTGTCCATTTCTCCGTTCTCTGAAATCTCCATTCTTGGAGATTTCAATGTTCACCACCACCTTTGGCTCTCCTCTCCTTTCACGGATCCACCTGGTGAACAAGCCTACATCTTTTCTATCCTTAATGACCTAGAGCAGCTTGTACAGCACCCTACCCGTATCCCTGACCGCCTTGGAGAGAGCTCCAACATACTTGACCTCTTCCTCACAACTAATCCTTCTGCTGACTCTGTTAATCTTTTCTCTCCGTTGGGCTCCTCCGATCACAACCTTATTACCTTAACCTGTCCTATCACTCTGGTACGGTCTGTGGACCCTCCAGGGAAACGTCGTCTGTGGCATTTTGGAGCCGCAGACTGGGAGGCCCTCAGGCAGTACTTCTTTGATTTTCCCTGGAATGATTATTGCTTCCATGGCCGTGAGCAATCTGAGTGTGCCTTGCGCATTACAGAGGTTATTCTCTCGGGCATGGAAGCATACATTCCTTTCTCATATCCTTTGACTAACGCAAGAAAGCCTTGGTTTAATCACGCTTGTTCTAATGCTGTCCGCAACAAGGAGAAGGCCTACAAAAGGTACCGGAGCCAACCCACCCCTGAATCACATAATCTTTACGTTTCTGCCCGGAATCGTGCTAAGTCTGTTCTTCGCTCTACTAAAAATAATTTCATCCATACTAAATGCTCTCAACTCTCCAACTCGAATTCTTCCCGCTCCTTCTGGCACCTTGCCAAAAATCTTTCTAACAACTTTACCTCATCATCCTTCCCTCCTCTTTTCTACTTTGATGGTTCTGTAGCTATTTCTTCTACAGATAAAGCAGATCTCTTCGCACAGACTTTCTCCTCCAATTCCACCTTAGACGATTCCGGTGCTGTTCCTCCATCACTTCCTCCCTCTGACTTCCTCATGGCTGACATTAAAATTTCTTTAGTTGATGTATTTTCTGCCATCACTGGCCTCAGTACTAACAAGGCATATGGGCCTGATGGGGTCCCTCCTGTTGTTCTCAAGAACTGTGCTTCTGTGCTTACACCCTGCCTAGGCAAACTCTTTCGCCATTGTCTGTCAACTTGTACCTTTCCTTCTTGCTGGAAGTTTGCTCTCATTCAGCCAGTCCCAATGAAGGGTGACCACTCCCAACCCTCCAACTATCGTCCAATTGCTTTAACGTCCTGTATTTCAAAAGTTTTCGAGTCAATTCTTAATAGAAAAATTTTAAGACATCTTTCCTATCACAACCTTCTTTCCGATCGTCAGTATGGGTTCCGTCAGGGACGCTCCACTGGCAATCTTCTCACCTACATTTCAGACTCCTGGTCATCCTCCTTTCGGGACTTTGGTGAAAGCTTTGCCATTACACTTGACATCTCAAAGGCTTTCGATCGAGTCTGGCATAAATCTTTAATTTCCAAACTGCCCTCCTACGGTTTCTATCCTTCTATCTGTGCCTTCATCGCTAGCTTCCTTTCTGGTCGTTCTATAGCCGCTGTTGTAGATGGCCATCGTTCTTCTCCTAGATCTATCAACAGTGGTGTTCCTCAGGGCTCTGTCCTATCACCAACTCTCTTCCTTTTATTCATCAATGATCTTCTAAGCTGTACATCTAACCCTATCCACTCATACGCTGATGACTCCACCCTTCACCTTTCCATTCGGTTCCCACAACGCCCATCTCAGCAGTTACTTCAACAAACAAGGGATGAGGCTATGGCACACCTAATGTCTGACTTGGCTCGTATCTCTGACTGGGGTAAAAATAATAAGGTTGTTTTTAATGCATCTAAGACTCAGTTCTTACACCTATCAACCCGACAAAATCTTCCACAGGTATACCCACTAATGTTTAATAATATTCAGCTTAATCCTGCATCATCCTTGAACATGCTTGGGGTTTCATTTACTCGGGACTTATCTTGGAAAGATCATATTACATCTCTTGTAAAATCTGCTTCCAAGAGATTGGGTGTGCTAAGCCGACTCCGCTCTTTCTTTACCCCTGCACAATTGTTGACTCTATACAGGGATTTTATCCAACCCTGTGTGGAGTACAACTCTCATGTGTGGGGAGGCTCCCCACATACAGCTCTTCTCAGTAGGGTGGAGTCAAAGGCTTTTCATCTCATTAACTCTCCTCCTCTTACTGACTCCCTTCAACCTCTGTCTCTTCGCCGCACTGTTGCATCTTTATCTCTTTTCTATCGCTACTTTAATGGTCACTGCTCCTCTGAACTGTCTGCTTGCATTCCTCCACCTCTACGACGGGCCCGTAGCACCCGTCTGGCAGCAAACTCTCATCCCTTTTCTGTCCAACTCTCTAATGCAAGAGTTAACCTTTACTCCCAGTCTTTCATTTATGCAACAGGTCAGCTCTGGAACTGTCTCCCTCTGTCTGTATTTCCTGCTGCCTATGATCTCCAGTCTTTCAAACGCAGTGTGTCCAGGCATCTCAAAATGATCGGATCTTGAATTTGGCTCTCTATTGTATTTTGTTTTTCTCTTGGAGGGAACTGTTACTGCGGGCTCATGGCCTTTGGTTCCTTCTTCCTCGCATTAAAAAAAAAAAAAAAAAGTCATGAAGAAAGATCCTTAATACAAACTGTCCATCCATCCATCCATCCATTGTTTTAAAATTAAGTCATGAAGAAAGATGTGCCATGAAGTCTCTTAATTGCCTGGAAACCGGACCATTGCCCAGACCCTCTAAGAAGATCTGGAAGGAAGAGAGATCTCGGTTTCCATGTATGGTGGGGCTGGAAGAGGATGTGACACATTTGACACATTCAGATGTCTGAGATTTACTCTGATCCTTATTTACTCTCTGGATGTTAACAGGAATATGAAAAGGATGTTACCATACTCGCCCAATAATTCACGAAGAAAGAAAAGATCTGGAATGAGCAAAAAATCGATCTTTCCATCATAGCAGGGTTGATGGAGCTAACAAAAACTTTGCTTGAAATTGTACAGGATGGTCCACATATAACGTAACCTAATACTTGTGTGTTGCAGAGACGGCTTAGTCAGCATTACCAATATTCACCGTGCACCATCATGTACTTCACAAATCACCGGTCATGCATTATAGTTTATTTTATTTATTTATTATTGATTTCCTTATCTGTTTGTTTCATTTCATTACATAGATGACCAAATTTTCCAGAAAACAACTACCCTCTTTTTTCCCCTAACTTGGACTAAAATCATCACCTTTCCATTTTTAATCCTGAGTTGTCACAGATTAACACAAGACTATGATGCTAGTCATGAAGAAGGCGTTCTGTGAAAGGATTTAGAGCCATAATATTCACTTATTCTGCCTCTGAACTATGTGAACTAAGGTATTCAATGTAAATAATATATCCCAGTTAACTTAAAAGAATGTAAAAGAACATCATGAGCCGTCCCAGCACCACACAAGATTGAAGGATGCAATATACAGACCATCTGTACTTGTTATAAAAAAGGACATCGCCTTGAAAAAGGAAGATGAAGGCTTGGTATCTCTCCTTACCTAAATTGTCAAACAAGGAAAAGATCTTGAATGTGAAGAAATCTGGCCGTCCCTGTAAGGCTGGACTGCAGAAGGCTGCCTTGATGAGCTGATAGTCTGACACCACCACCACTATCCTGCTGCCCAGCCGTACTCTGAAATGCAAAGGGATGTACTGTTTAATCCAACCAAACCAAACTTAACCTATACTATGCTAGTGACATAGATCTATGACCCCTTAAAAAATGCCGGTGACGTAAGTTTACGTCCTGTAGCAGTGAAAGTCATTGCAAGAAACCGAAGGAAAATGGAAGGCAATATCGTATCTCGCTAACTTCAGACATTTCTCCGCTATGCTTACAGCACTAATTTATGAACATGGCAGGCAAGTGAGTCTTCATAACCTCACAGCAGCTCTGCTCTTTCTGTAACCTTGAAGATTTCAGTGATCGAGTGGCACTAACATTTTAATCTTTTTATGTGAGGAAGAAGGAACCAAAGGCCACGGGCCCGCAAAATTGTTCCGTCCAAGAGAAAAACAAAATACCAGAGAGGGCCAAATTCAAGATCCGATCATATCGAGATGCCTGGACACACCACGTTTGAAAGACTGGAGATCATAGGAAGCAGGAAATATGGACAGAGGGAGACAGTTCCAGATTTTACCTGTTGCATAAATGAAGGACTGGGAGTAACGGTTAACTCTTGCATTAGAGAGTTGGACAGAAAAGGGATGAGAGTTTGCCACTAGATGGGTGCTATGCGCCGAATGTACAGATGGAGGAATGCATGCGGACAGTTCAGAGGAGCAGTGACCATTGAAGTAGCAATAGAAAAGAGATAAAGATGCAACAGTGCGGCAAAGAGACAGAGGTTGAAGGCAGTCAGTAAGAGGAGGAGAGTTAATGAGACGAAATGCCTTTGACTCCACCCTATTGAGAAGAGCTGTATGTGGGAAGCCTACCCACACATGAAAGTTGTACTCCACACATGGGCAGATAAATCCCCTGTATAGAGTCAACAATTGTGCTGGGGTAAAGAAGGAACAGAGTCGGCTTAGCACACTTAATCTCTTGGAAGCTGATTTTACAAGAGATGTAACATGATCTTTCCAAGAAAAGTCCCGAGTAAATGAAACCCCAAGCATGTTCATGGATGATGCAGGATTAAGCTGAATATTATTAAACATTCGTGAGTATACCTGTTGGGTTGATAGGTGTAAAAACTGACTCTTTGATGCATTAAAAACAACCAGATTATTTTTAATCCTAGTCAAAGATACGAGCCAAGTCAGACTCAATTCGACCTTTCTGGCTTTGGTGATTACTTCTGTCTTATCTTGATGTATTAAGCCCATTTACCCACAAAAATAGTCCAAAATCGGTTCACAAGCTCACAGACGCTCTGCTCTCTCAGCTGCCTCAAAGATTTCAGAGGTAGAGTGGCACCAACCTGACTTGATTCAACCAACTTTCTGGCTTTGGTAATTACTTTTTTTCAGTGCCAGAGATCATGTATTGATGTATTCAGCCCATTTATCCAGAAAATAAAAAATCAGTTCACAAGCTCACAGTTGTTCTGCGCTCTCAGTAACCTCGGAGATTTTAGAGGTAGAGTGGTACCAACCTGACTCGATTCAATCAACTTTCTGGCTTTAGTGAATACATTCATGAGTGTCAGGGATCTTCTATTAACGTATTAAGCCCATTTAGTGAGAGAAAAAAACAAAATCAGCCAACACATGAGGGTATCATTTTCTTTTGTTTGACCAGCATGGTATGGGTTAATCGAGCCTAACCTAGCATACCTTACCCTATCCTAGCCTAATCTAAAATAACTGAACCCAACTTACCTATCTACAACCATCCTGCTGACCAGCCTTAATCTGTAACACCAGCAGAACTATTATTTGTTACCCGAGCTGAACAGAACAGAACCTACCGTAACCTGTATTGACCTAAACTAACCAAACACAACTGGCTTAAACTAGCCTATCCACAACCACTGCCATGCTCCCCAACTTCAGTGCGAAACATCAAGGGAATCGGGATTTGTTACCCCAAAATAGAACCAAACCTAGTCTAAACTAACTTAATCTAACCATACGTAACCTCCCTATCCACTACCAACAGTAAGAACCTTTGTCAGTGCAGTACAAGCGAGGCCGTTCAAATCTGAAAGCACTGAATTTTCGCCTTATACCTTGAGGATGCCTATGGTATATTGATGGCTAACTGCCTACCAAATTTTATGCTTTCAGGACAAACTGTCTGGCATGTGGCCCTCTTATAAGATTTTCGATATGCTGCACTTTACGCATGTCATATCCCATGTCCACCATTGGGGTGTGTGTCAAAAACAAATCTCAGTGAATGGGGCTATCACATGGTGCAAACCACACAGTGATTCACCCTATAGGTTGCTAAGAAGTATGCATCTCAAAAGCATTATGGTCTGGCTGGATTGGGCTGGGCCAGGTTGGGCCACTCATACTGTATGTGAGAAAATGCCACTACTTGACGTGAGACTCCCAAGGACTTTGCCCTCGCTCCTAATCACCTTGCTTCACAACTGCAGTGTGAAATATTAATGGTTCCATCATTTGATAACCGAACTGAACAGATGCTAAAGCAAACCTACTGTGGTCTGAACTAAGTTTTCCTATCTTTACCTAATGAAAAGAGAATCCTGTACTGTACACAGGAAAAATCATCCAATATATTACTATTATGCCGGGAATCAAATCCAGGACTCACCTGAGAGTCCTGCATTCGATTTCCGGCATATTGGTAATATATTGGATGTCTTTACCTGACTTATTTGGACCTAACCTAACCTAGCCAAACCTATCCACAACCACTATCCTGCTGCCCAACCCCATTCTGAAGCAGCAGCACATCCACAAGTAGGTAACTGAACATAACAGAACACAACACAACAGAACCTTTTAAGCTAACCTAGTCTAATCTAGCCTGTCCATCACCACTACCCTACTACCCAACTGCGGTCTGAACACCAGTGAATCCACCATTTGCTAACCTAACGGAACCCAACATGACTTGATTTAATTTGACCTACCCTGTCTTAACCTCAGCTATCGAAATCTAACTAACGTAACCTTTCCAAATCTATCTATCTATCTATCTATCTATTGCCAGACGCCTCAATCCCGTTTGGGGTGGCCACAAACAAATCGCCTCCAAGTCGCCCTGTCCCCCGCCATTTCACTACCCTGCTCCCAACTCACACCCCCCTCTCTCATATACCTCTCCACCCCATCCCTCCATCTCATCCTCGGTCTCCCCCTCCCTCTTCCACCCTCCACCTCACTCACATACACTCTCTTCGTCAGTCTTTCACCCTCCATCCTCTCCACATGGCCAAACCACCTCAGTGTGTTCCTCACAACGCTTCCTATCAAATCCACATCAACACCACAACGCTCCTTTATATCCTCATTCGTCAGCCTGTCTCTCCACGTGACTCCACAAGCTCCTCTTAAATAACTCATTTCCACTGCTCTCACTCTTGACTTGTGTCCTTCCAACAACGTCCAAGCTTCACTTCCAAATCTAACTTTACCTAATTATCCACCACCACCACCCTACTGCCTAACTGCAGTCTGAAAAAATCAGCGGATCCACCATTTGTTAAACGAAGTTAATCAGCCCAATCGAACTGAATCAAACTTAGTTTAACCTTACTAACCTGACAACCTGTCGTAACTTAAACTATCCAAACCCTACCAGACCAACACTAACCTGTCCAGCAAAACTACCACCGGATATGTTCACCGAACCAAACGCACGTACGATAATTATCGTATACCTACGATAATATAGCCTCTGGTACGATGTACGATACCATATTCTATTATCGTACGGTTTGTACGATAATTTTGGGTTGATAGCTAGCATGGTAGTAAATTTTGAGGCACGCATAGCTAATCATGCACAGTTGT
>NC_136981.1:17429919-17464920 GCF_032717465.1 Coenobita brevimanus
ACCGAGGAATCGCTCAAAGTAGCTTACCTCCTCGGTCGCTTGCATCACGGTAAATCAGACATCGGATCCGCGATCCGTGCAGGACATTTCGATAGCATTTGTACCTATGCTGATTTTCGAACGGAACTCATCAGCCTTTGTTGCCAGCATTCAAATTCTGCGTCTCTCATGGGATTCATTAATCTCCTAAACCAACTAGATGAGGACTTGCGCGTCCCAGTGCAATATGCCAAAATCCGCGAAGCTGCCACCGCCATGAAAGCAACTAGTAGCGAGATGCTCCAATTACTGGTAGGCACGAAATGGTTAGAAGACAAGAATGGCGTTCCAATGCTTTCACTCACCAACTTTGCTGACTTAATTGGTTACCTCAGATTCCTTCACTGGCTTACTCCTAAACAGCGAGAGCTAGCCTTGGAAATCGGTTTCAATCCAGGAGATAAAATTATTCAGGTCACTAAAGCCATTCATGAAAGAACAGGATCGAACTACATGCATCAGGGCACCACCCAACCCTTGGCCTCCTCAGTCTGTCACACCTCCACTACCCCAAACCAATCTCGCTCCCGTCCCACCACACGCGGCAGACCTGCCACACATCGCTCTCCTACCGGAGGTCATGATCAATGTAGCGTCTGACGAAACAGACAATCTTCGATTCTTTGCTGGTATTGTGGTCATCCTGGACATCGAGCATCCAGTTGCGACCGTACATACAGACGTCCTCACTCCCAAACCAGACAGCGTACGCCTTCCCGCTCACGTCGTCCACACTGCAAATACCACAAATCAAGCATGACTCACACCACTGAGGAATGTCGTTACCTCAACCGCCCACAGTTGGGAGAAGCGCCGCGCCCGTATCGAACCAATATCACGTAGAACCAGAAACCCAACTCCCCATCCGCCATGTAGGTCCCATAACCTCCTCGGGTTTAGTCATTCTCGGCAGCAGTCATGACATACCAACGTCATTCTTCTTGGACACAGGATCTATAGTAAATCTCATCTCCGAAAATTCCTTACAAATTATTCATCGCCATCACAACCACGTCAGTTTCCTAGAATCACCAGACATTCGCCTATGTGGTGTTAACGGCTCAGAGTTTAAGGTTAAGGGAAGAGTCACCCTTGAAGTCAAACTCCACAGAGCTTTGCCCCCTATCCTCATTGAATTTCATGTCACTAATGACTTGCAGTATCCCGCAGATGCCCTTATTGGTTTCTCCACCATGGCACAACATTCCATTGCATTATTACCTGCTTGTGGTAGTACAGACATTTCTGGATTCCCGGTTTACACTATGGAATGTCCCTGTCCTGTTCTTACGATCAAATCAGTCCTTCAATTACCTCTGTCCCTATCACTACCAAAAAGTCCAACCCAGCCCAAACCGCCACTCTCATCATCTGAGAATACAGAGATCATTCCTTTACTGACTGCGAGCAAGGACATAAATTCCTCAATGTCTCCTGATACATCATCTCAGCCTTCGAACATGGCTCTTACATCCTCTCCCGACAAAACTATCGCTGACTCAGACATGTCTCAGTTACCTACCTCACACAGTCTGAATGATCTTCTCCAACACGCAGAGACGAAACGTGCAGTAACGAATACGTGCACAATTTTGTTACCGCATGAGTTCACCAAAGTCTCTGTTTGTGTTGCCGGTGGGAAAGAAGGAGTGGATGTACTAACCCTACCTGAGACGTGTTGTGTGAATGGCTTGACTTATGAGTCAGCGTGGTGTACAGTCTTAGAGGACAGTTTATGCTACCTGTACTTGCTCAATGTCACAAATGCTCCACTAAAACTTAAAAGTGGTGTAAAGATTGGAGACTTCCTAGTATACCCAGCGGCCGTAAAGGTGTGCCAGGATTCCTCAATTCCTACTATTCAGACTGATGATACGCCAATCGGTGTATGTACTATTAACTCTACGGGATCTGCGCCGACGCATTCACCCGATATGCTCTCACATCTCACTTGCACAGATTTCCCAGAACATACGCCTCAACTCCTCGACCTTCTGACCTCGTACAGAAACGTGGTTGCCTTACCCGGTGAACCGATAGGTAGAACAGACCTTGTCAAACATACGATTGAACTACTCCCAGGAACTCAGCAGATTTACATACCAGCGTATCGATTGCCTCACAGCCAGAGAAAGCAAACAGATCAAATGGTACAGGACATGTTAGACCAGGACATTATTGAACCCTCCGTCAGTCCATGGAATAGCCCACTTTTCTGAGTACCAAAGAAGGACGGCAACCTTAGGCCAGTAGTCGACTATCGTAAGGTCAATTCTGTCACCGTTCCAGACCGTTTCCCGTTACCTGTCCTCACTAATTTGCTAGAATCCCTTGGTGACAATAACGTAGTCTTTTCATCTTTAGACCTCCTCAGCGGGTACTGGCAGGTCGAAATGGAAGAGTCCTCTCACCCAGTCACAGCCTTTAGCACCCCTTCCGGACATTTTCAATTTAAGAGACTCCCTTTTGGTCTGACAAATGCTCCTTCCGTGTTCATGCGACTTATCCATTTAGTCTTCAGCGGTATGATGGGACACTCTCTTTTTGCTTACCTAGATGATATCATTGTTGTGAGTAAATCCATCCCTGATCATTTTACCAAACTCCAGCAAGTCTTTGAACGCCTCCAGCTCGCAGGCCTGAAAATCAATCTCAGTAAATGTGACTTCCTGCGAAAGAAAATCAAATTCCTAGGCCATGTCGTAGATGCACAAGGCATTCATACTAATGAGGATAAAACTAAGGTGATCATTAACTTCCCAGAACCTACCACTACCGACGCTGTACGAAGTTTCCTGGGCCTCAGTGGCTATTATCGTCGCTTTATCAGGAATTATGCGCAGATCGCCGCTCCTCTGACCCACTTATTCTAGCAGAATGTGCCCTTTGTTTGGACTAACGACCAGTCACAGGCTTTCCAAAAGCTAAAGACAGCTCTTGTAAATGCCCCTATTCTAGCGTTCCCTGATTATGCCACACCATTCCTTCTCTGCACAGACGCCTCAAGCACTGGACTTGGTGCCGTTTTGATGCAACTCAATGAAGCATCAAGGAAGCGCGTAATAGTGTATGCTAGTCGCACCCTTACAACCGCTGAACGTAACTACAGTGTCACAGATCTCGAAGCACTAGCGGTAATCTGGTCCTTGAAACATTTCAGAGATATTGTCTATGGCTATCCAGTGCATATCCAAACAGACCACCTTCCACTATGTGATTTGTTCAAAAATCGCAACCTAACAGGTAGGTTAGCTAGATGGTCTGTCATCATCCAGGACTTTAATCCCACTTTTCAATATGTACCAGGTAAGTTGAATGTAGTCGCAGACGCACTCTCACGTCACGTAGCAGCAGCTGTAACATCACTGCAGCCTGAAGTAACTGAAAACACTACACTAACGTCAAACGTTGTTCGAAACTTTCAACCCCAAGACCCCATGTGGTCCAAAGTCATTTATTTCCTAGAATCTGGCGATGCCTCGACCTTACCTACTCTGCCAGTATCACTAGATGAGTTCATGCTAGACGATGATCTCTTGTACAGGAAAACACTGCTAACAGGCAAAGATATGCCCAATCGCGAAGTATGCCAACTTGTCCCCACTGCCCTGATACCAAAGGTTCTTCATATTGTTCATAATACTCCTCAAGCTTCCCATCCAGGTAAAGACCGATGCTTGCGCCAATCACGTCTCAAATACTATTGGCCAACCATGCGCCACGATATCAATGCCCACTGTGACTCTTGCCTCTCCTGCCACCGCCACAAAGGATCAACCGGCTTACCAGCACCTCTCTTACAATACCCAATCCCGTCACGACCATGGGAAACTGTCTCAATCGATCTCTTAAAACTACCTCTCACAGAATCTGGTGCTGAGTACTTGTTCGTAGTGGTCGACCACTTCTCCCGCTACTGTGTCCTCGTCCCCCTCTCCGACAAGACCGTGCAGAGCGTTGCCCGTGCCTTTGTAGATCACGTAATTTGCCCATTCAGTACCCCTCATACCATTCTTACTGACAACGGTACAGAATTCAACAATAGCCTTCTCGATGAGATCTGTCGCCACTTTCATATCAGTAAGTGCAATGTCGTGCCTAACCATCCGGCTTCCAATGGCCTTGTAGAACGCCACAACCATAAAATCTTAGAGTGCCTCAGACATCTAGGCTCCCAGAGTTCGTCCTGGGATGACTGGATTCCCCAAGTGGCATCTTCCATCAATAGCTCCATCAATGCATCCATTGCTGAATCTCCCTTCTTCGTCCTTTTTGGTTTTGACAAGGACCTCCCATACTCTCTCTTATCCTCAAAGCCAGAACCCATCTACAACATGGATGAATATGTTAAACTAAAATTGGCCAACTTCCAGACAATCCACCAGTATGTCCAATCCACTTTGACTTCCTCTCAGGAGGACATGCTACAGCGCCAACATAAGTCCGCCTCTCCTATCACTATCAATGTAGGCGATCTTGTCTTTGCCCATTCCCATACGCGTTCCTCTAAGTTGGATGACAAATTTACAGGGCCCCACCGCGTCCTCACTCGACAAGGCAACAAATTTCACCCCCAGGACCTGTCCACTAGGAACACCAGATGGGTCCACGTCGATGACTTAAAGCGAGCACCCCGTGGCCTCGTCTTGGAAAAGTCACTTAAACAGCCTCCTGCCCCCTCTTCCCCTCCTCCCACCCCTCAATCTACTCTGTCTCCACCTATCCCTCAGTCTCCTTCCTCTCCACCTCCACCTGCTCATTCATCAACCAATCAATATCGGTCCAAACTGCGCTCTGCCCATCAACCTCTTCACGACCTTCCCCATTAACTCTACCCTGATTTTCTAGGTACGATGTTAGCGATCTCCCTGCTGGCAGTGCTGACCCTCCTGGGGTCTGGGTCAGGTCAGGACGATGGTGGAGTACGTCCCGGGGCCTTGGTCGGCTCGGGAGGTGAGGTAATGCTTATCGACGACATTGCCTCTTTGCACTACGATCTTGCGCCCCTGGCCGACGTAGCCATTGCCCTACCTGCCTACGCGCACCAGCTCCACGGAATCAGGAACCATCTCACGGGCCTCATGGGGACACACAACCCGAATGAGTATCTCTATACTTTTCCTCCCACTCTCCTGGCAATTGCAATACATATGTAATAGATTCACTGAGCTCAATGACACATTTTCCATTCAGACACCCGTGGGTCGTTCTCGTGTGAAACGAGGTCCCTTCGACTTCGGCGGTGAGATTCTGAGTGGCTTGTTTGGCGTTGCTACAGCCAGTGACATTTCTGGCTTCAAATCTGATCTCACTCATTTAGCTTCAGCCCTAGAATCACAACGCCGAGTCATTAAAATCCAACACACTATGTTACAGAAGCTCACAACCCAACTCAATGACGTCACGTCCACTCTAAACAATTTCACCGATATCTTACAACGCCACCTTTCAGATCTTAACGTTATCTCTCAGTTCTTCTACCTCAAACTCAACATGGATAATCTCCAACTGGCCGTTGACTCTCTCCTGTCTCAAGTCTCTACCTTGGTTCGTATCCTTGTCGATGCTATCAATGGACGTGTCACTGCCGACTTAGTACCTGTCTTAGCTCTCCGTTCTGTCCTGGAATGGGCTTACTCCACCTTCGGTCTCTCCCCAGTCCTCCCTTACTCTTCCCTTGAATATTATTGTCCTGTTCTCAAAGTCACACTTCTCACTACATACGTCGTCGTCCATATTCCTCTCCGTTCTGCCATAACCTTTAACCTTTTCCACATCATTCCCTTCCCTTTCCGCCTCAACAACTCCTTGTTACAGGTATCTGTTCCTTCAGAATATTTCCTCCTCTCCCATGATCATCTTTCCGTTGCCTTCCTTTCTTCCACAGACCTCCAGCAATGTTCCTCCCTTACTCCGACCTCTCGTCTCTGTGTTGCCTACCTTTTCGCTATCTTCCCTAGCAGTGCTACACCCTGTGAGTCTGCTTTAGTTCGCAACCATTCCATCTACTCGGCCTGTTCTTTTGTCCCAGCTCCTGACCTCCCGGTCCACCATGCTCACCTCGACCATGTCCAGTATTTCTTCTTTGCTGTTCCCATCTCTGTCACAATCATGTGTCCTGGTTCTTCCGTTCACTCCGTCCCCGCTAGTGCTCTCTACAAAGCACCTGACTATTGTACTGTCAAATCAGAGTCCGTCATCACTTACGCCACTCGCTATCACCTAGCTGTTCGTAAACACTCCTACGACATCTTTCAACCAATCGACATGCCTTCAACCCTACCATCTGCCAACATTACCATCACCTCCCCTCACTTGCGCATGCTCACCTTCCTCAATGACAGTGATTTCATTATGGATCAATTTTCTCTGGCCTTCAGCCATTCATGGGTTCATCCAACAGTTGTGTTTCCCCCTGTGGTTATCGCTTTCATAGGTTTTCTACTCATCATATATATATATATATATATATATATATATATATATATATATATATATATATATATATATATATATATATATATATACATATATATACATATATATATATATATATATATATATATATATATATATATATATATATATATATATATATATATATATGTAACTTGCAATACTTTGGTGATAGAAACTCCGTGTACAAACTGGTAGATAAGGAGTTTATTATGAGCTCACAACAAAATAGTCTGCCCGTCTTGGCTTTCTGCTATGAACTGACGCAATAACGCCTTTGCCCAGGCTTGGGCTCTGGGAAAGCGTGCTAGGTCAGCAAATTTAGTGGGGGTATGTATGCACTGGGGGGGGGGACATATATACATCGGGGGTAGACATATTGTGGTGGTGGTACACTACTCCTCCGGGTAGCTGAGATGATGTCTCCTGAGACCAGGAGTTATATGGTGTTTGATTATAGTATTAAGGCAAGGTCGGGGAGGTTTGTACAAGGGATAAGTATGATACAGGGGTAATAGGGGAGACATGGCCATGTTGAGGGGCGGGAATTAGAAGGATATATACAGATTAGATATACAAGGATTAATAGGTATGTGTCCAGTAAGGGTAGAAGGTATACATAGATATAATGGGGATTATACAATAATAGTTTGATACATGATAAACAAGGAGTTGATATTAAGAGTTCTATTGGTGTCCTTCGTTCTTTTTTTTTTTTTTTTATGTATTTTCTGTAGGATACACTGTCACGCAGTAATGCTTTAAAGAAATACCATCATTTTCTAGTAGGCAGAGTTCTGTTCACAGTTTGGTTAATTGTCTGATGGCATTGGTAGTCACGGAATGTGAGGGCACTAAGTACGAGGAGTTTCTACTTCGTGTGTAGGGCGTACTATGTCAGTAGCGACTCTGATTTCCTGGAGTTGACATTCCATTTTTCTGACACAGCAATGCACTGCACATATGATGAGCAGCAAACCTATGAAAGCGATAACCACAGGGGGAAACACAACTGTTGGATGAACCCATGAACGGCTGAAGGCCAGAGAAAATTGATCCATAAGGAAATCACTGGCATTGAGGAATGTTAGCATGCACAAGTTAGGGGAGGTGACGGTAATGTTGGCAGATGGTAGGGTGGAAGGCATCGATTGGTTGAAAGATGTCATAGGAGTGTGTACGGACAGCTTGGTGATAGTGAGTGGCGTAAGTGATGAAGGACTCTGATTTGACGGTACAATAGTCTGGTGCTTTGTAGGGACCACTAGCGGGGACGGATCGAACCGAAGAACCAGGACACATGATTGTGACAGAGATGGGAACAGCAAAGAAGAAGTACTGGACATGGTTGAGGTGAGCATGGTGGACCGGGAGGTCAGGAGCTGGGACAAAAGAACAGGCCGAGTAGATGGAATGGTTGCGAACTAAAGCAGACTCACAGGGTGTAGCACTGCTAGGGAAGATAGTGAAAAGGTGGGCAGCACAGAGACGAGAGGTCGGAGTAAGGGAGGAACATTTCTGGAGGTCTGTGGAAGAAAGGAAGGCAACTGAAAAATGATCATGGGAGAGGAGGAAATATTCTGAAGGAACAGAGACTCGTAACAAGGAGTTGTTGATGCAGAAAGGGAAGGGAATGATGTGGAAAAAGTTAAAGGTTATGGCAGAATGGAGAGGAATATGGACGACGACGTATGTGGTGAGAAGAGTGGCTTCGAGAACAGGATAATAATATTCGAGGGAGGAGTAGGGGAGGACCGGGGATAGACCGAAGGTGGAGTGAGCCCATTCCAGGACAGAACGGAGAGCTGAGACAGGTACTAAGTCGGCAGTGACACGTCCATTGATAGCATCGACCAGGATACTAACCAAGGTAGAGACTTGAGACAGGAGAGAGTCAATGGCCAGTTGGAGATTATCCATGTTGAGTTTGAAGTAGAAGAACTGAGAGATAACGTTGAGATCTGAAAGGTGGCGTTGTAAGATATCGGTGAAGTTGTTTAGAGTGGACATGACATCATTTAGGTGGGTCGTGAGCTTCTGTAACATAGTGTGTTGGAGTTTAATGACTCGGCGTTGGGATTCTAGAGCTGAAGCTAAATGAGTGAGATCAGATTTGAAGCCAGAAATGTCACGAGCTGTAGCAACTCCAAACAAGCCACTCAGAATCTCACCGCCGAAGTCGAAGAGACCTCGTTTCACACAAGAACGACCAATGGGTGTCTGAATGGAAAATGTGTCATTGAGCTCAGTGAATCTGTTACTTATGTATTGCAATTGCCAGGAGAGTGGTAGGAAAAGGTTATAGAGATACTCATTTGGGTTGTGTGTCCCCATGATGGCCGTGAGATGGTTCCTGATTCCGTGGAGCTGGTGCGCGTAGGCAGGTAGGGCAATGGCTACGTCAGCCATGGGCGCAAGATCATAGCGCAAGGAGACTAGTGATACCTCGCCTCCTGAGCCGACCAAGGCCCCAGGACATACTCCACCATCGTCCTGACCTGACCCAGACCCGAGGAGGGTCAGCACTGCCAGCAGGGAGATCGCTAACATCGTACCTAGAAAATCAGGGTAGAGTTAATGGGGGAGGTCTTGAAGAGGTTGATGGGAAGAGTGCAGTTTGGACCGATACTGATTGGTTGATGAATGAGCAGGTGGAGATGGAGATGAAAAAAATGGGAGAAATGGAGTTCCCCCGAGCCAAGCCCTGTATTGGACTATATAGCCCCGCTAGGGTTACAGGAACGAGCTACCACTCCCGGCATGGCAGCCCGGGCGAGGCTCGAACTCGCAATCCCCCGATTACGAGTCCGGCACGCTACCACTGTGCTACCGCGCCCCCTGGGTGGAGATGAAGGAGACTGAGGGATAGGTGAAGACAAAGTAGACTGAGGGATGTTTGGAGGGGAAGAAGGGGCAGGAGGATGTGTAAGTGACTTCCAACATGAGGCCACGGGGCGCTCGCTTTAAGTCATCAACGTGGACCCATCTGGTGTCCTTAGTGGACAGGCCCTGGAGGTGAAATTTGTTGCCTTGTTGAGTGAGGACGCGGTGGGGCCCTGTAAATTTGTCATCCAACTTAGAGGAACGCGTATGGGAATGAGCAAAGACAAGTTCACCTACAGTGATAGTGATAGGAGAGGTGGATTTATGTTGGCGCTGCAGCATGTCCTCCTGAGAGGAAGCCAAAGTGGATTGGACGTACTGGTGGATTGTCTGGAAGTTGGCCAATTTTAGTTTAACATAATCATCAAGGTTGTAGATGGGTTCTGGCTTTGAGGAGAAGAGAGAGTATGGGAGGTCCTTGTCAAAACCAAAGAGGACGAAGAAGGGAGATTCAGCAATGGATGCATTGATGGAGCTATTGATTGAGGATGCAACTTGGGGAATCCAGTCATCCCAGGACGAACTATGGGAGCCTAGATGTCTAAGGCACTCTAAGATTTTTCGGTTGTGGCGTTCTACAAGGCCGTTCGAAGCCAGATGGTTAGGCACGACATTGCACTTACTGATATGAAAGCGGCGACAGATCTCATCTAGAAGGCTATTGTTGAACTCCATACCGTTGTCAGTAAGAATGGTATGAGGGGTACTGAACGGGCAAATTACGTGATCTACAAAGGCACGTGCAACGCTCTTTGCAGGCTTGCCGGAGAGGGGTATGAGGACACAGTAGCGGGAGAAGTGGTCAGCCGCTACGAACAAGTACTCAGCGCCGGATTCCGTGAGAGGTAGGTTTAAGAGATCGATTGAGACAGTTTCTCATGATCGTGACGGGATTGGGTATTGTAAGAGAGGTGCTGGGAAGCCGGTTGATCCCTTGTGGCGGTGGTAGGAGAGGCAAGAGTCACAGTGGGCATTGATATCGCGGCGCATGGTTGGCCAATAGTATTTGGGATGTGCTTGGCGCAAGCATTGGTCTTTACCCGGATGGGAAGCTTGAGGGGTATTATGAACAATGTGAAGAATCTTTGGTATCAGGGCAGTGGGGAAAACAAGTTGGCGTACTTCGCGATTGGGCATGTCTTTGCCTGTTAGTAGTGTTATCCTGTACAAGAGATCATCATCTAGCATGAACTCATCTAGTGATACTGGCAGAGTAGGTAAGGTCGAGGCATCGCCAGATTCTAGGAAATAAATGACTGTGGACCATACAGGGTCTTGGCGCTGAAAGTTTCGAACAACTTCTGACGTTAGTGTAGTGTTTTCAGTTACTTCGGGCTGCAGTGATGTTATAGCTGCCGCTACGTGACGTGAGAGTGCGTCTGCAACTACATTCAACTTGCCTGGTACATATTGAAAAGTGGGATTAAAGTCCTGGATGATGGCAGACCATCTAGCTAGCCTACCTGTTAGGTTACGATTCTTGAACAAATCACATAGTGGAAGGTGGTCTGTTGTTTGGATATGCACTGGATAACCATAGGCTATATCTCTGAAATGTTTCAAGCACCAGACTACTGCTAGCGTTTCGAGATCTGTGACACTGTAGTTACGTTCAGCGGTTGTAAGGGTGCGACTAGCATATGCTATTACGCGCTTCCGTGATGCTTCATTGAGTTGCATCAAAACGGCACCAAGTCCAGTGCCTAAGGCGTCTGTGCAGAGAAGGAAGGGTGTGGTATAATCAGGGAACACTAGAACAGGGGCATTTACAAGAGCTGTCTTTAGCTTTTGGAAAGCCTGTGACTGGTCGTTAGTCCAGACAAAGGGCACATTCTGCTTGAGTAAGTGGGTCAGAGGAGCTGCGATCTTTGCGTAGTCTTTAATGAATCTACGATAATAGCCACTGAGGCCCAGGAAACTTCGTACAGCTTCGGTAGTGGTAGGTTCTGGGAAGTTAATAATCGACTTAGTTTTATCCTCATTAGTATGAATGCCTTGTGCATCTACGACATGGCCTAGGAATTTGATTTTCTTTTGCAGGAAGTCACATTTACTGAGATTGATTTTCAGGTCTGCGAGCTGGAGGCGTTCAAAGACTTGCTGGAGTTTGGTAAAATGATCAGGGATGGATTTACTCACAACAATGATATCATCTAGGTAAGCAAAAAGAGAGTGTCCCATCATACCGCTGAAGACTGAATGGATAAGGCACATGAACACGGAAGGAGCATTTCTCAGACCAAAAGGGAGGTTCTTAAACTGAAAATATCCGGAAGGGGTTCTAAAGGCTGTAACTGGGCGAGAAGATTCTTCCATTTCGACCTGCCAGTACCCACTGAGGAGGTCTAAAGATTAAAAGACTACGCTATTTTCACCAAGGGATTCTAGCAAATCAGTGAGGACGGGTAACGGGAAACGGTCTGGAACGGTGACAGAATTGACCTTACGATAGTCGACTACTGGTCTAAAGTTGCCGTCCTTCTTTGGTACTAAGAAAAGTGGGCTATTCCATGGACTGACGGAGGGCACAATAATGTCCTGGTCTAACATGTTTTGTACCATTTGATCTGTCTGCTTTCTCTGCCTGTGAGGAAATCGATACGCTGGTATGTAAATCAGCTGAGTTCCTGGTAGTAGTTCAATCGTATGTTTGACAAGATCTGTTCTACCCATCGGTTCACCGGGTAAGGCAACCACGTTTCTGTACGAGGTCAGAAGGTTGAGGAGTTGAGGCGTATTTTCTGGGAAATCTGTGCAAGTGAGATGTGAGAGCATATCGGGTGAATTTGTCGGCGCAGATCCTGTAGAGTTAATAGTACATACACCGATTGGCGTACTATCATCAGTCTGAATAGTAGGAATTGAGGAAGCCTGGCACACCTTTACGCCCGATGGGTATCCTAGAAAGTCTCCAATCTTTACACCACTTTTAAGTTTTAGTGGAGCATTTGTGACACTGAGCAAGTAGAGGTAGCATAAACTGTCCTCTAAGACCGTACACCACGCTGACTCATTAGTCAAGCCATTCACACAACACGTCTCAGGTAGTGTTAGTACATCCACTCCTTCTTTCGCACCGGCAACACAAACAGAGACTTTGGTGAACTCATGTGGTAACAAAATTGTGCACGTATTCGTTACTGCACGTTTCGTCTCTGCATGTTGGAGAAGATCTTTCACAATGTGTGAGGTAGGTAATTGAGACATGTCTGAGTCAGCGATGGTATTGTCGGGAGAGGAGGTAAGAGCCATGTCCAAAGGCTGAGATGATGTATCAGTAGACATTGAGCAATTTATGTCCTTGCTCGCAGTCAGTAAAGGAATGATCTTTGTATTCTCAGATGATGATAGTGGTGGTTTGGGCTGGGTTGGACTTTTTGGTAGTGATAGGGATAGAGGTAATGGAAGGACTGATTTGATCGTAAGAACAGGACGGGGACATTCCATACTGTAAACCAGGAATCCAGAAATGTCTATACTACCACAAGCAGGTAATAATGCAATGGAGTGTTGTGCCATGGTGGAGAAACCAATAAGGGCATCTGTGGGATACTGCAAGTCATTAGTGACATGAATTTCAATTGGGATAGGGGGCAAATCTCCATGTAGTTTGACTTCAAGGGTGACTCTTCCCTTAACCGTAAACTCTGAGCCTTCAACACCACATAGGCGAATGTCTGGTGGTTCTAGGAAACTGACGTGGTTGTGATGTAGTTGAAGAAGATGTAAGGAATTGTCGGAGATCAGATTTACTATACATCCTGTGTCCAAGAAGAATGATGTTAGTATGTCATGACTGCATCCGAGAATGACTAAACCCGAGGATGTTATGGGACCTACATGGCGGATGGGGAGTTGGGTTTCTGGTTCTACGTGATATTGGGCCGATACGGGCGCGGCGCTTCCCCTGACTGTGGGCGGTTGAGGTAACGACATTCCTCAGTGGTGTGAGTCATGCTTGATTTGTGGTATTTGCAGAGTGGACGATGTGAGCGGGAAGGCGTACGCTGTCTGGTTTGGGAGTGAGGACGTCTGTATGTACGGTCGCAACTGGATGCTCGATGTCCAGGATGACCACAGTGCCAGCAAAGAATCGAAGATTGTCTGTTCCGTCGGGCACTAGATTGATCACGACCTGAGGTAGGAGAACGATGCGTGGCAGGTCTGCCGTGTGTGGTGGGATGGGAGCGAGATTTGTCTGGGGTAGTGGAGGTGTGACAGACTGAGGAGGCCAAGGGTTGGGTGGTGCACTGACGCATGTAGTTTGAACCGGTTCTTTCATGAATGGCTTTAGTGACCTGAATAATTTTATCTCCTGGATTGAAACCGATTTCCAAGGCTAGCTCTCGCTGTTTAGGAGTAAGCCAGTGAAGGAATCTCAGGTAACCAATTAAGTCAACAAAGTTGGTGACTGAAAGCATTGGAACGCCATTATTGTTTTCTAACCATTTCGTGCCTACCAGTAATTGGAGCATCTTGCTACTAGTTGCTTTCATGGCGGCGGCAGCTTCACGGAGCTTGACATGTTGCGCTGGGACCCTCAAGTCCTCATCTAGTTGGTTTAGGAGATTAATGAATCCCATGAGAGACGCGGTATTTGAATGCTAGCAACAAAGGCTGATGAGTTCCGTAGGAAAACCAGCAAAGGTATGAATGTTAGCAAAATGTCCTGCACGGATTGCGGATCCGATGTCCGAGTTGCCGTGGTGCAAGCAACCCATGAGGTAGGCTACTTTGAGCGATTCATCAGTGATCTGCCTATTGTGGATGTCTGTTTCGACTTCCCTGAGGAAATCATAGACAGACTTAATTGGGTCCTGGCCGGTAAATTTGGGACGATTGGCATCGTCGAGATAGATAGACTGTGGAGGGTTGGCCATGGCTGGAAGTGCAGAAGGGGCGGTAGGAGAGGAGTGGGAGAGAGAGAAGGTTGTGGTAGTTAAGGGCGAGCAAGACGGGGTATGAAGGGAGGCAGGAGAGGGAACGACAGGGGAAGGAGTAGAGCAAGAAGAAGGGAGTGTAGAGGCAGGAGTAGAGGAGGAGGTATCTGGATTTACGAGTGTATGATGGGTAGTAAGTGATTCCGCGGGAAGGGAAACGGGAGTCTCAGGTACAGGGCAGTGGTACTCTTTGCCACTTCGTAAATGAGTGATTGTGTCAGAGTCGGCAGACGGGGTATGATCAGGTGATGTTTCCGGGTCGAGAGGGCTGGTGTTAAGCGGTTGACGTGGAAAGTATGATATTTAATGCGGCAATGGAAGATGAAATGATGAAGATGGATATGTAGGTGGAAATGTATAGTATAACAATGAGAGAATGGAATACACGAGTAGGTGTGAAAATGAATGAAGGTGCAGGGATGGATATTTTAAATAAAAGGCGAAGGATGAGATGGATTATAAATAATGTAGGTGAAGACGAAAACGGGGTAATGGAAATGAGATGGAATATTTACAATATCCAATCTGTAGAGAAAATCGAGGATAATCTCTATAGAAAGGTAAGGTATGCTATAGTTACACAGTAGAGACGGGATTGACGAGATGTACGACATGCAGGTATGGCTGGGCATAGCGGGGCTGGAGCGGGGCGGGGCGGGGCGGGGTGGGGTGGGGCGGGGCGGGGCGGGGTGGGGCGGGGCGGGGGTGGGGCGGGGTGGGGCGGGGCGGGGCGGGGCGGCAGTGGAGAGACAGCTGGGCAGAGAGAAGAGTGGCTGCGATGAGTCACCGGCAGGGAGTGGCGGTCGTAGGAGGCTCACGTAATTCAGACCAGATGTGGTGGCGTCGGGGCCGGTGGTGGGTTGTGAGGGCAGATGTTGGTTCAATGCAAGTGTAGAGCTGTTGAGTTGCAAATGCAGAGAATGGCGGTGGGCAGACAGTGGGCAGACAGTGATAAGTGGCACCGTGGGGGCAAGATTTATGATGAGTTCGGAACAGGTGCTGGGAACAGGTGCAACAGGTGCTTAGGACGGCGATGGTGACACTTGCGGTCAGGAACAAGGTGTGTGGGTGGGGTTGTTTGAGAGGTGAGCACTGGTGAGAGAAATTGTACACCCGGAAAGCACAGCCGGTTATTACATCACTAGAGGCACTGAGGAGGGGTGAGGCTGTGAGATGCGAGACGTCGTGTATCTGTTGGTGTCACTAAAAATTGGAGGAGCCGGTCAGAATCTGATGGTTCGAAACACCGCTGCTACCAAATATAACTTGCAATACTATAGTGATAGAAACTCCGTGTACAAACAGCTAGATAAGGAGTTTATTACGAGTTCACAACAAAATAGTCTGCCCGTCTTGGCTATGTGCTATGAACTGACGCAATAACGTCTTCGCCCAGGCTTGGGCTCTGGGAAAGCGTGTTAGGTCAGCAAGTTTAGTGGGGGCATGTATGCACTGGGGGGGGACATATATACAATGAGGGTAGACACATTGTGGAGGGGGTACATAAATAAATATATATATATATATATATATATATATATATATATATATATATATATATATTGTTACGGAACAGAGAAAACTGTCCTGCAAAGTTCTAGGTTCAAAACAAAAGAGTTAGGTAAAATTACAAGTTAAAGTTTAATGCTCAAACTAACAACTAAACATTCAGGACTCATAAGGATAATGTAATGGCAAAAAACAGGTTAAATATATGGTTAACTGCAATAGCCTCTATTAACACGAAATTAGCAAGAGTAAATTTGTCTACGTCAGCCCTGATAAAATGAGAAAACCGGATAATGCTCAGTGAATGCAAGATATATTATTACAGATACAAATTATTATTACTACTGGCTGACAGCAAAAACACATGAATCACAAAAAACTCACTAGGCCTACGAATTAACACCTTATGCTATACAGTACAAGAAAAAATGTAATAACACTTATACTCAAATTACACCGCAGCTAGATGGTTGGAGACTTCCTGAGCACTCACAATAATAACAACTGTACAGGGGAGGACAGAGATGTGAACAAAATGAGGAGTAGATCTAAGTGGCCATTAATGTAGAGACAGAGCTCATTATATAGGGGCCGGCAGAGCTTGATACATCTTGTAAGAAGGACGCGCAAATGAAACCATAGGGGACAAAGAGTTGGCAATCCTGCTCTGACCAACAGAAAGAACGACTTACTCTACTATAAGGGAGGAGGGGGGGAGTGAGGTAGAACAAGCACTATGGAAGCCACGAGGCGAATCGTGATCAAACGTGCAGCATACTGTACGTTATAATTATACAAAGGATGATGAAATCATGGGCTATGTAACACCTCCCCACAAAGAAAAGAAACTTACAAAGGAAATTTCTTATTACTCTAAAACAATCTGTCTAAAGTCTAGATAAGCAATCTGCAATATCATTTTCTTTCCCCTTTACATGTTGTATCTAAGGAATACTCCTGAAGAAGTAGACTCCATCTTGTCAATCTCTGATTTTTATCTTTAAACTTACTAAGGAATTTCAGTGGGTTATGATCGGTATATATGACTATGGGGTCAAAACCAGAACACAAATAAAATGAAAAATGCTGTAAACCCAAAATCAAGGCCAAAAGCTCTTTCTCAATAGTTGAGTAGTTCTTTTGAGGTGGAGTGAACTTCTTACTGTAGTAAGATACAGGATGTTCAATACCCTGATCATCCTCTCGCAGCAAAACAGCCCCAGCTCCTGTATCACTTCTGTCAACAGTCATCTTAAAAGGCTTAGCAAAATTTGGAGTAGCGAGCACTGGCTGACTTAATAGGATAGCTTTAAGTTTGCTGAAAGAGGATTCACAGTTATCGGTCCAGACAAATTTAACTCCCTTTTTCAGTAGGTCTGTAAGTGGTGATACAAGAATTGAAAAGTTAAGAACAAATCTCCTGTAATAACCTACCATTCCCAAAAATCTTTGTAGCTCTTTCCTACTTTTAGGTCTGGGAAGATCACTTATAACCTGAACCTTAGCTCCTGGTGGTCCAACGTGTCCATCACCAATTACGTACCCAAGGTACTGAACTTTAGCTTGACCAGACTCACACTTTGATAAATTAGCTACAAGATTAGCCTGAACCAAACGCTCAAGAAATTTACTGACATGGCATAAGTGATCTTTCCAGTTGTCACTGGAGATTAATACATCATCAATATAAACAACACACCCTGCCAAACCCTCTGTCACAACATTCATGAGCTTCTGAAATGTGGCTGGTGCATTCTTCATACCATATGGCATTACAGAACATGCAAAAGTCTTTCCTAGTGTTACAAAGCATGAGATCTCCCTAGCTCGTTCAGTCATAGGTACTTGCCAGTATCCCTTTAACAAATCAAACTTACTTATGTACCTGGCCTTTCCGATCTTGTCTATGCAATCTTCCACGCGAGGGAGTGGGTAAGTGTCTGTTTTGGTTATCTGATTAACACGTCTGTAGTCGATGCAAAGCCGCCGTGACTCACCTGGCTTAGGGACTAGAGTGACAGGAGAACTCCACTCGCTCTGACAGGGCTCAATCATCTTGTGATCAAACAGGTAGCCAAGCTCCTTCTGGATGAGAGGAACTTTCACTGGGTTCACACGGTAAGGAGGCAGATTAATTAGCTTTGCGTCTCCAACATCGACATCATGCATCAACACAGTGGTTTTTCCTGGAGTGGCACGGAACACTTGCGGGTACTCCTGCAGTAATGCCGAAAACTCCTGCCTTTCCTCGGGAGCTAGATGAGAAAGCTTAGTCTGGAGATCATTCATGATATCAGGATTCTTCCCCAAACTATCACTCAGGCTCATGCTGCATGGGAGAACTTCACTTGCAGACTCGGGTGGAACAGCTACAGTGCAGACTTGGTTATTTTCGTCCCGCCTGTGATATAACTTTAGGATGTTGATGTGACAAAGTTGCTTGTTCTTTCTACGATCTGGTGTGGCGATGACATAGTTGACATCACTGAGTTTCTTCTCCACGAAATAAGGGCCACTAAACTTGGCTTGAAGAGGTTGCCTATGCACCGGTAGCAAAACCAAAACCTGATCTCCTGGCTGAAAGTGGCGTAATCTGGACTTCTTATCATACCAAGTCTTCATCTTTTCCTGAGCAGCTCCTAAATTCTCTCTCGCCAGCTGTAAAGCAGTGGACAGCCGTTCTTTGAACTTCATCACATACTCCAGCAGGTTGACGTCATCTTCCTCCGACAGCCAGCATTCCTTGAGTAGCTTAAGGGGTCCTCTTACTTCATGGCCAAACAGTAGTTCAAAGGGTGAGAAGCCCAGTGATTCATTTGGAGATTCTCTTGCGGCAAATACAACGAATGGAAGACCTTTATCCCAGTCTTTCTGATGTTCCAAACAGTATTTCTTGAGCATCGATTTGAGTGTTTGATGATATCTCTCCAACGCTCCTTGGGTCTGGGGATGGTAAGCTGAAGACGTGATCTGGGTGATGCCAACTCTTTCAGAGACTGCTTGAAAACATTTGACATGAAATTACTTCCCCGGTCTGACTGCACCTCCTTGGGCAGACCAAACTTTGTGAAGAATCCTAGCATTTCCTTAACCACGTTCTTTGCTGAGATATTTGTAAGTGGAATGGCTTCAGGATAACGAGTAGCCATATCAATCAGGGTCAACACATAAGAAAATCCTGAAGAAGTCTTAGGAAGAGGGCCCACAATATCCACCAACACACGGGTGAATGGCACCTCAAAAGGAGTAATGGGAACTAGAGGTGCAACCTTTTCGGTCTGATTACACTTCCCCACAACTTGACAGGTGTGACAAGACTTACAATACCAGGAAACATCTCTGAAGATACCTGGCCAGTAGAAGTGTTTCAAAATGCGTGCCACAGTCTTTCTCACTCCAAGGTGTCCTGCCAAACTGGAATCATGAGCCACTCTAATGATATCCTGCCTACAAACACGAGGGATGACAACTTGATGTACAACCTCTCATTCACAGTCGGCTGATGCTGTTGGGGGTCTCCACTTCCTCATAAGTACTCCTGACTTTATATAATAACAAGTAGAAGCACCGGCTGACTCTTCCTCACTGCAAGCAGAGTTAGCTAACCTTTCAACTCAGGGTCAGCAACCTGCAACTCAACCAACTCTTGACGAGACAAATTATCAACACTACAGGGTACTGCCTCATCTGGTGAGTGGTCCAAATTAGCAAGAAAAGTGTCAGCTAGGATAACATCATCATCATCATTACCCTCTAAGTCACCAGCAATTTTATACTTAGCCCTAGTGACAGCACATGCAGAGAACACATCATGGACATCACAATCCTGGGTCGCAGCCACTGGTTCACTAGACAACTGAGGAGCTGGACACACTTGACTTCCACCAATATCATTTCCAAATAAGAAAGTTACACCTGACATTGGGAGTGTCTCAACCAACCCAACCATAATGGAACCATTAAGAAAACCAGACTCTAAATTCACTCTGCACAGAGGGACAGAGAAGTAATTATTCCCTACACCTTGTAAGATTACAGTTTCATCAGAGGAATTAACATTAGAGCCTAGAACACTGGTCAGCATAAGGGATTGGCAAGCACCTGTATCACGATATATTTTATCTGATTTCCTGTCATTACTGTCCAGAGGACTGACAAAACCATGAGACAGGAAATTAGCACATGAACTCTTGAGAGTGTCACCCACGTTACTGCTCAAAAGAGGAGCTCCATCATGAGAATTTAATTTACCCCTCAAAGCAGGTTCAATTAACTCGGTTAAAGAATTCTGGGAACTCTCAAGGGTGGACACTAGACCAATTGACTGAATATTTAAAGACTCCTTTTTGTTCACATCAAGCTGTCTCCTGAAACATTTCTTCGTAGTATGACCAAGCTTACTACAATAAGTACATTTACTTTTCTGAAATCTAGAGGTGAAGCTGGTATTTACTTCCTGAGAAACATCATCTTTATTCTCTTTCCTGTTACCTGTACTCTGAGTAGAGGCAACGTACTTACTCTCAGCTTTCCTTTTTTCTCTAGAATATCTCTTGTGAGTGAGAACATATTCATCAGATAAAACTGCAGCATCAGACAAATTATCTATTCTTTTCTCATCAAGATATAGGCTTACATCTTTATTAATACACCTTTTGAAGTCCTCCAGCAAAATCATCTGCTTAAATTTATCAAAATCAGAATCCACATTCTTAGAATTTAACCACTGCTCTAACAGATCTTCTTTGATTTTTGCATACTCAACATGGGATTGCTTAACTTGCTTATAAGTTGTCCTAAATTTTACTCTATAGGCTTCAGGAACAAGCTCATAGGCCTTAAGAATCAAGTTCTTAACTACATCATAATTATCAGATTGATCCTGAGGCAAAGATGCATAAGTTACTTGAGCTTTACCGGTGAGAACAGTTTGAAGGAGTACTGGCCAATACTTTTTGGGCCAATTAAAACCTGTAGCTACCCTTTCAAACAACTGAAAATACTTTGTTAAATCAGATTCATTAAAAGGAGGGACAAGTTTAACATTTTTAGCCACATCAAAATCATCAGAGCTAGATGATCCAGTTCCACATTGTTTCATGCGATACTCATGGTCTGCCTGAATCCTAGCAATTTCAACTTGTGCCTCAGCCTCCTTAGCACGGGCCTCCTGCAGGGCTAGCTGTAACTTAACTAATTCAATCAGCGTTTGCTCATTTGGAGGAGTTACATTAAACAAGCTTTCATTAATCATGTCAACAATTTGATCTTTAGAATGATGAGAGCGAACAACAATTCCCAATTGTTGAGCAACAAGCTTAAGTTCATTCTTTGTTCTGTTTTCTACATCACACACTGTTTGCATATTTGACAAAAAATCTTTGGCTTCATCAAGAGTAGTAATAGTAGACATCATGAATAAATCATAGTCACAAAATATCAAGCAATATCCTTATGATAATAACCTGAATATCCTAATAAGAGGTCGCCAAATTTATGTTACGGAACTGAGAAAACTGTCCCGCAAAGTTCCAGGTTCAAAACAAAAGAGTTAGGTAAAATTACAAGTTAAAGTTTAATGCTCAAACTAACAACTAAACATTCAGGACTCATAAGGATAATGTAATGGCAAAAAACAGGTTAAATATATGGTTAACTGCAATAGCCTCTATTAACACGAAATTAGCAAGAGTAAATTTATCTAAGTCAGCCCTGATAAAATGAGAAAACCGGATAATGCTCAGTGAATGCAAGATATATTATTACAGATACAAAATATTATTACTACTGGCTGACAGCAAAAACACATGAATCACAAAAAACCTCACTAGGCCTACGAATTAACACCTTATGCTATACAGTACAAGAAAAAATGTAATAACACTTATATTCAAATTACACAGCAGCTAGATGGTTGGAGACTTCCTGAGCACTCACAAAAATAATAACAACTGTACAGGGGAGGACAGAGATGTGAACAAAATGAGGAGTAGATCTAAGTGGCCTTTAATGTAGAGACTGAGCTCATTATATAGGGGATGGGAGAGCTTGATACAACTTGTAAGAAGGACGCGCAAATGAAGCCATAGGGGACAAAGAGTTGACAATCCTGCTCTGACCAACAGAAAGAACGACTTACTCTACTATAAGGGAGGAGGGGGGGAGTGAGGTAGAACAAGCACTATGGAAGCCACGAGGCGAATCGTGATCAAACATGCAGCATACTGTACGTTAGAATTATACAAAGGATGATGAAATCGTAGGCTATGTAACAATATATATATAATTAAATAGAGAGACAGATAGATTGATGGATATAGATATACAGATATAGATTTATAAATATATGAAATAGAATGGCTGTCTGTCTTTTTGTCTGTCATCTCCCATGGAAATAGTGAAGATGCATAAAGAACTCTTTTAACAGCTCTCAAAATCTTCATACTTTACGACCAATTTAGATGTGTACATTACAGTTGCTTAAGTGGTACCTCTGATGACCAGGATTAGAACTATTTAGAAATAACCTGATAATAATGGTGAAACATGATATTTCTACAACAATTTCATTATTGGCTACTACATATTGGATGGGAAGACGGATTGGTGTGGATGGGTAGGTACTGTGGTGGGAAAATTGATCCATGGTAGGAAGAGGTGCCAGAGCCCTACCTCCCTGGGGAAATGGGCCCAAAGAGGGACCTAGGTTTTATGGATATCAGGGGACTTCGGGGGTCCTGCACAGAAATCCAGGGTCCCGGGAAATGCCGGTATGCACGATCATTGGGTTTTACCAGGACAACACCTGTTACCCCTGCTAGTTATTATCATTTTTATTATTCTTATTATCACAATCACCGTTATTATTATTATTATTACTATTATTATTATTATTTTATCACCCAAATTTAAAAGGTGGAGTGATAATGTTTTTTCCTGCCTACCTGCCTGTGTGTGTGTGTGTGTGTGTGTGTGTGTGTGTGTGTGTGTGTGTGTGTGTGTGTGTGTGTGTTTTGTGTGTCCGACTCTGGGCATAGGTTGCACAGCCTGCTATCAAGACCCAGTAGTCCTCCATACTATACACCTCTGTACATGTCACCATTTCAGCACTAACACCCACCGTCCATACTGAATATATACTAGGGCTGTCTAATAAAGGACTGGTGAATTGGTTTTAGCGGGGGTATTTTTACGAAATGTCGGTGGGTCTACTGGTAGATCTGTAAAGTCTGATTTAATGAAATTCAAATCCTTAAACTGTTCCCTGTCCCAGTGGAGATTTGAACCTGGGTCCGGTAGGACTGCAGGCCACCTGTCTACCGATTCAGCCACCGCCTGCCCCATCACCTTATATCTTATGAACAGTTTGAGCTATTAACATGAAACCTTCAGGGTATCAAGAAATGGTCAAAATCTTGGACGAGTTCTAAAATGGGCACTCAGAGTCAAGGTCAAGGAGACCACAATGGCTGCCAAAGGTAAACTAGTTCTCATTGCCTGCCTTTAGCACCATTATTTCTCATGAACGGCTTGAGCTATCAACAAAAATCCTTCAGGGTATCAAGATATGGCCTAAATCTTGGCCTTGGCCAACAGCATATTCCGGCGGACAATTAGCATTCAGCACCCGAGTGCATTCTTTTCATTATCATTATTATTATTGCAAACATCATCATCATAATCACCATTATCACCACAACCACCACCACCATCATCATCATCATCATTAATATCCCGACCTCTTTTTGCCACGCAAGGATGGGGTGAGGTCGGACCTAGAACGAAATTTAAAAAGTAAACGATGATAGAGAGAACCAATCAACAACATGCCTGGTGAAACACGTTATTCATTCACCATTCAAGCCCCGCATTCCTGACTACTTCACACACACACACACACACACACAGATTCTGCAAGTTTATTGATTTTCCTAAAGAAAGACTCATACAGGACGGTTGGTATATTGAATCCCCTTGCCTTGTGTGCTGCGGTGACGGCTCATTCTGCTGGTGTGAGAAGCACAGGCATTTTTGGCTACCTTTTAGTAGTAGTAGTAGTAGTAGTAGCAGCTGGAATCACAAGTTCATCTGAACATGAACCCAATGGACTGCAGGTTGAAGCTGCTCTTATGCAATCCACCGACTTCTTTTTGACGGACAGGATGAAGTTGAGGGACGTTTGCATAATCAAGCAGTACAGCAGCCACTACATACAGGAGTCCGTCTCCAGCAACCTTGTGAAATTGCTAATAAACCACGCAATCAGTAGACGGAAAAACGAGGGGAAGGAGGACAGGCCATATACTGTACAAAAAGTGTTAGGGAAGTATAAAATAATATAGAGTAGACAATAGATCATTTCCATGTGACGTCACGAGTCATGTGACTTTTGTTTATGGCGCCACATTGGACGGCAAATTGTCGGACGTCTATAGAGAGAGAATTGCAGAATCCACAATGGTATTGCACTGTTGTGCCTTTGGCTGTACGACAAGGCAGAACACTGGAAGTGGGGTACACTTCTACCGGTTTCTAGCCAATAAGGAAAGGCGACAGAAGTGGGTAGCTGCTGTGAAGAAGGAGAATTGGCAGTCGACGGCCTACTCCCAGCTCTATAGCAAGCATTTCGTACCAGGTGAACTGATGATTTGTAAGTAGATACGGGCATATTTATCACTCTTAGAAGTTGTAGGTGTCATGGAATAATCTTAATTATGTTTATGTCACAGAGCACAAAACCCACACGGCCATGTGTGTGTGTGTGTGTGTGTGTGTGTGTGTGTGTGTGTGTGTGTGTGTGTGTGTGTGTGTGTGTGTGTGTGTGTGTGTGTGTGCGTGGGAAAAGAGGAGGGGGGTCCATGTCCCAGGACTTATTATTCCAGAGTTCCACCCAAACAAAATCGGACATAGCAGTGATGGTCAAGAATGTTCGATGTGTAAGAAAAACCGATTAAATTGCAGGTTAGGGCCTACTTCAAGTTAGGTCAAGTCAGGTAAGGTGGTTAGGTTAGGTTAGGTTAAAGCTTGTATTATTTTTTTGTCAAAGATTTTCACTGTAATTTATTTGAAACTGATATTTGTGTCATGGTGATGATTTTAATAACAGTGCAGTACAGAACTCTCTTCAAAACTTGAATGTAAACCTGTTATATACCACTGTGAGCCTGTCTGCTAAGCAATGTTTCAGTTACAACTGAAGCATAATTACTAGTACTACAATTACAAATACAGTAATTTTCTATTTTATTTGGAAATGAATGTTGCTCCACAGAAAGCAAAACTGTCAATACATGCTGCAATTAAATATACATTTCTCACTTAGTACAAAAATACTTTAATTACAGATAAGAGTATGAATAACGTACTTGTATCAACAGCCCTCTGTATTTATCTATTACCAGGTATGTAGCTACTGAGATTTTTCTGTTAGTATATAATGTAAAATCATTAAAACTATATTGTTGAAGTCTTTTAGTTTTTTGATGTGATACTCATCAGCATGAAATAAATGACCTTAATTTAAATTTGTGCCAGTGTTGTTTCAGTTGCATTTTATGTAAAACTACTTTAAACATACGGTATATAGGCTGCGTGTATGTATCTAGCTCTATAATTGCTGCAATTTCAAAAATAAGTAAATTTTTTTTGGCAAATTTCCAGAATTACAACCAACTCACCTCGAGGCTTGAAATTTTCATTTTTTAATGTTTTATAGTGTGATTATTATGAATCTGATATTCATTTCTTTCAGAAATTATTTTGTTTTATTCCAAACCAAGCTAACCCAACCAACCTAATGTAGCCTAACTTAATTTAGGACCTAACTTCAAGATTAAGAAGAAAGGATCCTGCAGTAGGCCAATAGGCCCATTCTAGGCAGCTCCCACAAGAGTGTGACTAATTTACCTTGCCTACAATAGCTTATGCAGGCCTATGCTAGGCAGCTCTCACAGGAGTGTGACTAAAAGAATGACAAATTTTGTATGTAACCCATACCTGTCATACACTTATCTAGCCAATGCCTGAATCTTTCTAATTAGGGGGCAGAAACTACTGTAGGATATTTCACTGGGAAACCTATTCCATTCATCAACTACTCAATTCCCAGTCAGTGTATACAGTCCTTCCCTCCTTGGCGCCACGTCAGTAATTTAGTGATTACCAAGCAAATTACAAGAACCATATGTCAATTCCAGCTATCTACATTGCACATATACAATATGTCACGTCTGTTTACCTTAAAGGATGCCCTGGTGAACTTTGATGGAGTGTTTACCAAATACAGTAGTGACAGAGAGCGTCATATCTGAGATGTGGTTTCGGTCCCAATCATTGAAACTGGTAAATTTCTCTCTACATATGGTGTAAGGATCTAGCCCCAAACAATGTATCTTGTTCCTGTTCAGATCTTGGTGGAGTAGATTCAGATATCTGCATATATCTAACAGATTCATCACTGACAACCTAGTCTGGAAAGCCATTACTGTGAGGAGTTTGCCGTCCAGTATGGAGTCGTAAACAAAACCACGTGATTTCTGTGACGTCACTGGAAAAGGTCTATAGCAAGGTTGACCAAGCCGTCCCCGCAGCACAGAAGTTGGTTGTTTAATGGACAGTCCTACTTTATTATTCTCTACCCAAGTCAGACCAACCCTCCCGTACTACCACAAGCAAAAGTTCGCCAGTAATCCATCGCCAGCATGCTGCCTCCCATTTTATCATATTCTCCACCGAAAGTCATAGAGTATACCTCTTGCTCGAAATGTTGCTCTCATATTCTAACTTCATATAAAGCCAGGCAGTATCCTTCATTCTCAAAATCTTGTGTGTTTTTCCTCTCTATACCATTCTATGTCAGAGTATCCTTCCTTTCCATATCTTTATGTGCTTCATTTTATCACAAATAATATTTCATTAATGTCCTAATGTATCCTTTCTTCTCATGTTTTTTTTTTTTTGTTTCGTAATCTTATCTGATATAAATACTTCATGTAACGTCAGTGCATATACAGTACATAATCCTTATAATCTACTGTCCTGTGCTTCATATCTTCACATAAAAATATATCATGTAACGATGGAGAATATCCTTCCTTCTTATAGTCTTGTGATGTGTGTTTCCTACCTCTGTTACATATTAATTTTCCATGAAGTGTCAAGAGTATCCTTCCTTCTCGTAATCTTACCTATGTAATTCATATTGCTGTCAGATAATTATTCCATGCATCGTCAGGGTATCCTTCCTTCTTATGTCCTCTTGTGTACTTTGTACTAGCATCACGTACAGATAGTTCATATAACGTCAGACAATATTCTTCCTTCTCAGTCACTTGTCGTGTGCTTCATACTGCCATCACATATGTGTCACATAACACTTTCCATCGCCACAACTGGAGGGGAAGTGTGTGTGCAAACTTTTGATGGTGAGAGTGCTTAATTCATGATAGGTTTTCTACACAGCAGTTCACATGGAGTAACCCGCTCACTACAGTGACGACCATCCAATTCAGTTTTGATCCATCAAGAGGTTAAAAGTCCTGGACTAGGCTACTCGGTCGTGATAATTAAGGCCGAGGGTGATCAGCCACACTAGCCCCTAAGTGGCATTATGGAAGCAATAGACCTCAACTCCCTTCCCTCGGATGGAAACCCATACAAGTTTAATCCGGTTGCAGTGTCTTAGTCCACTAAATCACCATACGCCATTTGGTTATATGGTTACCACCCAAAGTAATGGCCTCCTGGCTTACAAGAAACAGTTTGGCTTGTCATTCAGTCTATAATCACTTGAAACCATCACTACATCGAGTGAGTGGATGATAATCGCCCACACCTGCCACAGCATTCTCTTCGACAAGGAGAGTATCTATTCAATCCTGTTTTAGTATTATTTTTTTTAGTAGGATTGCTCAAAAACTAAGAGAGATTTGGACCAAATTTGGGGGGTAGATAGCCCATGCCCCAGGGAACAATCGATTAACTTTTGGGACAGATTCGAATCGTATTGCATATTCTGGATCCGGAAAACACATTCTGAGAAACCTAATCATCGATGAGAAACCCCTAATCTATTCTGAACAGTGGTTTGGTAATTCCGTTGCTCTTGGACAGATGCGCTCCACTAAGTGCCTCTCAAGTATTTGGCTATGTGGAAACCTTTCGTGGAGTCAGGAACAATCTTCACGAGCAATCTTCGCTAGGAAAGATGTCATCATAGCAAAAAGAAATCATCAAGTGGTGGCTTAGTCGGTAGAGAGATGGTCTGATGTCCCAGTGGACGCGGGTTCGAATCCTGGCTGGGCCAGGGAACAGTTTACGGATTTGGATTTTGCTAAACACAGATTTTACTGCTCTACCTATAGACCAGTTCACATATCGTAAAAAGTCCCTCATTCATACCAATACACCAGTCCTGTTGAGACAGCCATAGCACAGATTCAATATGGACGGTGGGTGTTAGCGTCGAAGTGATGGTATGTGAAGGTGTATGGTAAGTAGGACTGCTGAGCATCTGGGATTGGGCCGTTTAACCTATTCTCGCGCACACACACACACACACACACACACACACACACACACAGTAAGGTATAATCAAGCGTATATGAGTTACTGTGAATGCGAACTCTGACCCACCTGGTGGCAGTCCCTTAGGCTTACTGAAGGTTCTGTAGAGGAAGACCAGAAGCACCAATACTAACACCACCTCCACCAGCATCGTCCTTGATTACGCTACCCTGAAAATTAGATGACGGTGAAGATGACGATGATGATTATGACGATAGGTGAACTATGCCATATAAATCTCGAAGGAGAAGGTGCTAAGAGAGAGAGAGAGAGAGAGAGGACTGTGTAGACGGCATTATTTATAGACCTAAGGTGTGTTGCTTACTTATCCACTTCAAGGACACACACACACACACACACACACACACACACACACACACACACGAGAGATAAACATACAAGCAACACGCACTTCCACAGTAGGAGCCCCCACAGACTGGATAAAGATGCCACTGCTCACCAGACGACAATTTAATATGCAAAAGTGTGGTCAACTTAAATTACCCTCGATTATACAATTTTTGTGTTACTTTACTGAAAATTAAATTAAGTAAAAATGACGGTCATAGCACAAGAGCAGCGTATCAGGCCATAAAGGAGTTAACTGGGACTGAAAAGAGAAAGAAGGAAATACCTGTACGAGATTGAAATGGTAATTTAATGACTAAAGATTTGGATATAAAAGGAAGGTGGAAAGAGCATTTTGAAACCGTTTTAAATAGACCAATCCAGCCTGAAGAGGACATTTTGCCAGCCGAGAGATTTTTGCAGATAGAAACAGGGGATATAACCTTGGAAGAGGTAGCAAAATCTATAAAGGAGTTAAATAATTTTAAGGCCCCAGGAGAGGATGGAATATTTTCTGAAATGCTTAAGGTGGAAAATGATGAGTTGATGAATGTGCTTTTAAAACTTTTTAATATGGCTTGGGATAATGGTGGAATTCCAGAAGAGTGGAAAAATGGAGTGATTATAAAAATACCAAAAAAGGGAGATTTAAGTGTATGTGGCAATTGGTGGCGGATAACTTTGACACGTGTAGTTGCAGAAGTCTTTTCCAAAATCTTGTTGAACAGAATAGAGCCAGTAATTGAAAAAAAAATTTAAGAGAAGAACAAGCAGGATTTAGAAAGGGTCGAGGTTGTAATGATCAGATTTTTATTGTAAGGCATCTAATGCAACAAGCTAATGAGATGAAAATGCCACTTAGTATGTGTATTGTGGATTTTGAAAAGGCGTTTGATAGTGTTTAACGTGGAGCTAGGTTGAAAATTATGAGATTCTATGGTATACCAGAATAGTTTGTAAATATTACTAGAAGCATGCATGAAGGTACTTTCTGTAAGGTAATCGTGGGTGGTTCTTTGAGTGATCCATTTGAAGTTAGGTCAGGAGTGATTCAAGGAGGAGTTCTTTCGTCATTGCTGTTTGTTTTTGTTATGGATTATGCTATGAGAAAGATTGTAAGGAGAACATGTGCAGGAATTAACTGGAAAGAAATTAAGAAGCTGATAGATTTGGAATATGCTGATGATATTGTACTGACTTGCTGAAGTATTTACAAGATGCAGAGGGTGCTTGATTATCTGCTGGATGAAGGAGGAAAAGTGGGATTGGTAATAAATTGTGGAAAGACTGAAATTATTAATATGAGCGTGGAGAACCAAATCGACTGTGTAACTGGGAATAATGTGGTGAAGAATGTAGAAAACTTTAAATATCTGGGAACGATTGTATCATCTAATGGATCATTAAACAATGAAACTGAGGAGAGGATTAGACTGGCTTGGCGAGCTGTTGGAATGTTGAAATCTGTTTGGAATAATAATATGCTTTCGGTAAATACTAAAGTGAAAATTAACAAGGCCATGGTTAGACCAATTTTATGTTCATGAGTCATGATACAGTACAATTGCGACAGATCAGAATGTATTAGGATTTGATAATAAAATACTGAGAAGGATTCATGGGGTAAAGAGGCAAGACAGAGTTACAAATGAAGCGGTAAGGGATATTACGAGAGTGGAACCAGTTAATGAATATGTGAGACTGTCTCTCTGGAAGTGGATGGGGCACATATACAGAAAAGTAGACAGTTTAATACAGGATGTGCCAGAGTGGACTGCTAGAGGAAGAAGAGGTAGAGGTAGGTCGAGGGAAATCGGTTGAGGACAAGTGAAAAAAGAAGTAGGAGAGGAGTGTTGATGGGACCTGAAGGAGATGGCAAGAGACAAATGTTGGTGGAGAGAGTTCATCAAGGCCCTATGCATCCCGTGGGGTGCCACAGGAAATGAGTGATTGATTGATTGATTGATTACTGAAAATAGGATATTTATTGCTTTATGTACATATAATCCTGGATAAAAAATGACATATCAAAATATACTCAGTTTAGGGAAAGTCTATATGCGATTATTATGTTGCCCGAGTATTGATTACTGTCGTGTTTTTAGGTGTTGGATGTACATCTGTAAGGAAAAATGGTAACTGGGTATAACGCAATTGTACCTTACATAACAAATGAAGGAAATATGGTACTTAACAACTGAAGATCATATGAACCGACTGAGCTCTGTCACATGGAGGGACTTTCTCATGGATAGTGCCGCATAGTTTGTGTGCCCGCCGCCAGGGGCCCAGGGCAGCGTTGATGATGTTTATAAACGAGAATGACTTGCATCAAGATAATTTTGGTGTGAATCGTGGATGCATGTGCTTTAGTAGATGTGGAAAAATGGACTACAGCAGAAATGAGACGTTTCCTTAGAGCAAAAGGAATACAATGCCTTTAACCCGTCACGTCCCGAGCTATTTCGCACCTCCAACACCCCCCAATCCCGAGGTATTTTCAAAAAAAAATTTTTTGGCTAAAACCTCCACTTTTCGTGAGAAACATCAAAATTTCATAGAGAAATCGCTCACCTGAGGTTTAAAATACTCGATCCAGGTAGCAGTACCTCCTTTCCTGACTGGGTTTTCTAACAGGCTGGCACCAAAGAAAACAAGTTCTATGGGAGGGTAACTATTTCACACCACTCATAAACGGTATTTATTTATTTACTTGGTACGAATTTGTATGTAGTACGAGAGTATGTTGGTTTTCAAACAGTAATATAGGCATTATAAGCATCGTTTCACTCACTAACTCATCACCATACCTGACCTTCTTTTGCCACATTAACTGATCATCATTTCTGACTGTTTCTTCTTCTAATGGTATGTAAACTTTGTCCTCCACATTGTCATCAATTGGGAAATCACTCTGGCCCTGAATGTCTTTATTGGAAAGGTCACTGGTAACAGGTGAAGTGCCGAGACAATGGCGTGTGGGGGGGGGGGAAGTTATGCGGTGTAAGGCATTGTCCCTGCTTGGCATCTTGAAGAGGAATAGAGGAAGGTGTCCCATGTATGCGTACGGAAAATCACAAGCGAAAATTGAAAATTTTGCAAATTAGGGACCTTGCAATTGCACAACATACCTGTACATTGTCAGGACTGACAAATGCAAAATGTTGCAACATACTCATACGTCAACGGGACCTGGCGGGTTAAAAATTTGGGTTGCTAATCTCAGCCCCATGCGATTTGGGCCAAACAAGTCTTAATATCATTATGTGTATAATGGATAGAATCAAGTCAGGATTTGCCAAAAGAAAGATTACGATCTTTGGAAACTGTATGATAAGTTTTTCCAACAGCTGATATTCATAACACTTGGTAAAAAAGTACTGAATGCAAACACAATAAGCTTTCATGGCTTTTAGTAAACTCTATGAAGAACTTTTGACCATAAATCTCATTTAGGGCATCAGTACAATATGTAAGATGAATATAATACTGGTATAATGCTTTATGCATGAGTAATACTCACGAAATGAATTTATAAAAAGGATGTTACCCCAGCTCTGAGTGGGTGTTTTACCATAAGCTATTTAGTGATCCGGTGAACATTGGCATCTTTCAGGAATTTGTGGGAGCTCCTAGTCTCTCTACCCTACCACATAAAATTACCCTCCCACACCAAACCACACCACACCACACAAACCATACCAACCCCTTACCGTTCCACACACTACACTAAACGATATCACCCACCCACACCACACCACACAAAATCATCCACGCACGCCACACCACACAGAATCACTCTTCCACATTACACCACAACACATACAATCACCTACCACACCTCACCACATTACGGAAAATCACCCTCCCACATAACACAAAACACAGGAAATCACACTCCCACACCACATCACACAAAACCACCCTCCCACACTACATCATTCAAAATCACCCTCTCACACTCCACCACACAGAATTGCCCTCCCACACCGCAACACACTACACAAAATCACCCTCTCACACCATACCAAAAATCACCCACCCACACCACACCATACAAAATCACCCTCCCACACCACACCACACAAAATCACCCTCCCACACCACACCACACAAAATCACCCTCCCACACCACACCACACAAAATCACCCTCCCACACCACACCACACAAAATCACCCTCCCACACTACACCACACCACGCAAAATCACCATGCCTCACCACATCATCTGGAGGGCATTAATTGAAAGGCCTCGAACCTCTTGCATCAATCGCTTTTTTACATGATAACTGTCTCCATGCATGATTAGGGAAATATTGACCCTTGAGCTATTATCTGTTAAGTCAAGCATTACCGTCTGACCTTGGTAATGATATGGTGAAATCGTTGGTAAGAGAGAGAGAGAGAGAGAGAGAGAGAGAGAGAGAGAGAGAGAGAGAGAGAGAGAGAGAGAGAGAGAGAGAGAGAGAGAGAGAGAATAGTGATATAGCTCCTTGACTTCAGTTTGGCCTAGATATTTGTCATTTTGCAGCTTACTTGAACTATGCCTTAGTAACGGAAAGAACATACTGTGGCCCTACACGCTTTCAACAGTACTTCTTTGTGACTACAGTTTGTTTTTTCTCATCTAACGGAAATAGGACAACTTGAATGCTTAGCCACGGTAGCGTGAAATTTAATGACCCTTAGTTACCAGGTAGTACTGAGTGTCCATGTTTACAAAAGTCTATTTGAATGACCTGTGCACCTGAGATGTATGGGGCAAGTAGGGTGTGTTTGTTTCGCGGCTGCTGATTGGCCGCCGATGTCATTGAAGTAAATGCATTCATGAATTGCAGTGCAACATGAAGATGTAGGTGTACACCAAGGGTGGATGCAGTGCAACATGTGGACGTCGGTTTACGTCGTGGGTGGATAATTTGGTTCAAACATCACTCATAGTTTTATAAACCTTTATAATAAAGTTTAATTTTCTTTGATAACAGTAAACTTTTAAAGCTAATATTGACCTCTTTAGCTTCGGAAACTTTTCCATATTTAATAAGGCTTCATGTATTGAAGGCAGATTAAAAACATAAATATATACAGTATGTCTTAAAATATGAAGAGGTGTAGAGGTAAATCATCAGTGGACAATCAGCAGCCGCAATTCAAACACATCCTACTCGTCCCATACGAATCAGCTGTACAGGTCAATCAAATATGGTATTGCCAAATAAATCCTCCAGTTTGAGTATACCTGGCCATCAACTAAGCTTGAAAGGAGTTAGCTCTGTTTTCAGAGTAGAATGAATGCTTATAGTTCTTCTACACTAACTTGGCGTAGAGTTGGTATCTTTGGCATCTTAATTCACTTAGCTCAGTATCGGCATAAGACAATACAATAGGACTACATCTCTTTCATAGCACTTATTCGTGACTATGCAGTTTTTACTCTAACTTTTCCCAGATTTTCGTCCTTTTGCATCTTATTTCACGTAGCTCAAGGGTCGAATAAGACAGTACCACAGCTCTACATTTTTTCCATAGCGCTTCCTCGTGACTAGTACCATGTTCTAGTGTTATTCTATTGTTACAACTCTATATATGAGATGTAGGTATGGCAGTTCAAGGCCATATCAGAGTAAAATGAGCATACTCAATATTCATATTTATTAGAATAAACGCCCCATAGCATTATATTGTAGTGTTAATCTGTTGTTACAACTGAGCATTGACGATGGATAGAATAAATTTATATCAAGTGAGAGTAGAAGCAGAGCACCCCGGGTTGGTTTGGCCGAACAGACCCGTCAACCATAGGCAGGTAATCGCCTCTGCAGGGCTATCCCCTGCAATGATCCGATGTTCCCTTGGAGCAGACACCGCCTCACCCCGGTTAAACGCGAGGAATAGTGTGGAGGTTTGGTTCCCTGATGGACGCCACATTTGCGTTTCCATTCAGTTGACAAGGGCACCATGGTACTTCACATCACCCCGTTATTTGGCTATATGGTTACTACCCTTTGTTGTAAATGGTTTCCTGGGTTAAAGGAAACCAAAAGGCTTGTCATTCAGGGATGAGCCACCTGAAACGAAAAGATGAGTAACTATACCCATACTTAAAGAGTCTGGCTTTTGACCATAAATCTCATTTAGGGCATCAGTACAATAATGCGTAAGATGAATAAAATATTGGTATATCGCTTTATGCATGAGTACACTCACGAAATGAATTTATAAAAAGGATGTTACCTCAGCTCTGAGTGGGTGTTGACCATA
>NC_136981.1:17465020-17487520 GCF_032717465.1 Coenobita brevimanus
CTATGGATTGGACTGGTGGATTCGCTCCGGGTCTGGTGACCATTTTATTTATTTTTATTAATTTTTTTTTTTGCCTATCGACCATTGGGGCCGGAGCCCCTGGTCATTAAGGCAAAACTATATATGTATGTATATACACTGAGACACATATACATATATATATACAAACATATATACAGTATATATATACATACATACATACACACATCCATGCATATGAACATACACACCATCATGCGCACGTACATATATATAATAATAATATTTATATTATTATTTATTTGTATTTCTATTTTATTATTATTTTATTTATATATTTTTAACCTTATATTACTTATAAACAAAAATACCTAATCTAAAGACCCTAAAACTAATCACCTAATAGACAAATCGCTAATTTATACTAAATCCTAAGAGACAGATAACTAGACCTACACTAATGGTAAAAAAGCCTCGACCAAGAGAACACCATCGACTGCAGATATATAATGCCTTTCTACATTACATACCTACACTCATCACCTGGTGACCGTCAGTAGCGGAACAACCTAATATTGGGGACATCAAAATAAGAAAGGGAACCAGACGAGTCAGGAACATTTCCATGTACGTCAGTTGTCGGCGCTAATTAGAATAACTTAAGCAAGATGGTATAATATATTTACATAATATATACAAAAAGTGACGAACCTCGCCCAACATACCACCATCGACTGCAAGTGCCCAATACATTTCTATATTGCACACTTGCACTCATCAGCTGGTGACTGTCAGGCGAGGAACGTGGCTTAATGTAGGGGACATCTATATTAGAATTAGATCAGTGGGAGGAGGAACTATTTCAAATATGTCAACTGTCAACCCTAATTAATAGTACAATATATACATATTTGCCGTTGATAAAAACCATAACCACACAGTAAAAAAGTCACATCACTCTGATCAGTCCGGTCTCTCTCAAGAAAGCCATCAATTTACCAGTCATAACAATGTCCCCATCACCCAGGACGGTGGAAAGGGTGAAGGGGACGTCTGCTGTGCTGCAATAATTTATAAGTGAAGCACGTTCACGATAAACCGCCGACAGCGCAGGATGATATGACTGATAGATAACACTGCATCACAGATGTCACAGCACAGTGGGAATCGTCGTTCCATATATGGTTTCATATGAGTTAAAACGGTGGCACTGAGCTGTAATCTTGCCAATACTTTTTCTTCAAGGCGACTGGGACGGTTGGCAGTGTCCCAGTCGCCCAGGTGTGGCTTACAAGTTGGAATATTTAGTCTGGTCCACTGACCTTGCCACAGAAGATTTATTGATTTCTTTCTGAGAGAGAGACTCGACCGTAGATCACAAGGAACGTCCCAAGTCTCCTCGAGCTCTACAGCCGACTTTGCAAGTAAGTCAGCCTGCTCATTGCTGTAGATACGACAATGATCAGAATGAAAGACTTGTTGCATGAATGCAACTTATTAACGATGCGGCCCTGGATCTCATGAGAGTCCGTAGTACAAGATGCAATTGCCTGAAGGGCTGATTTTGAATCCGAAAATATGAGAAATGAGCTATGCCTAGAATTGAGAGCGTAGTCTATGGCCTTGTCAAAAGCAAAAAGTTCGGAGGTAAACACAGATGTATAAGTCGGCAATCGATACCTGAGTGCACATTCAGTCGACCACATACTAGCACCCACACATTCACTGGACTTGGAGCCGTTGGTGTACAATTGAGGGGACCCCAAGTGATGCATGATGATGTTGCGAAACAAGTGGTGGACCTCCACCTCCGGCACCTTGGTCTTTGGTGCTGGGAGCCACGACACTTCAACGCTGAAACCAGGTAGCTCCCAAGGCACTATATTTTTAGTCACCAACTTGTAACAGTCTCTGAGGTCCACACCAAACTCCTGGATTAGTAAGTGGAGGCAAACGGCAAGTGGCCGACGCACCCCCCCCGCAGACGATGGTGGTACTGACGCAGGGGGTGTACAAGCCACATTGCCGATATTACTTTCCTTGATGTTCTTAACCCATAGGATAATGCCAGGTGGACATGGTGAATATGGAGGGGAGACACATTTGCTTTCACTTCCATACGAGCTATACGTGTACACCGGATGGCTCCAAGACACATTCACAAACATTTATTCTGCAACACATCCAATCCATTCAGCGTGGCATCGGATGCCGGGCCATACACCTATGCACCATAGTCTAGCTTCGATCGAATAAGGGACTTATACACCATTAATAAAAATTTTCTGTCGGCACCCCATGTAGTACCCATTAGGTACTTGAGGACATTTAACGGTTTATCACAATGGGCAAGCAAATTATTAACATGAATTTTGAAGTTCAAACGACGATCAAAGTGTATTCCCAAAAACTTTACAGAATTTTGAAAAGGTACTGCCTGATTATCCAAAGTTAAGGACAAATTCGGTACGTTACGAGTCATAAAAACTACAGCATCACATTTAGGGATGGAAAACTTAAATCCCCACTGCAAGGCCCATTGGTGGATGGAGTCAAGGGCTACTTGAATCCGCCCAGCCAAAAATTGTACATTATGGGAAGAGTGCCAAATTGCACAATCGTCAGGTAGAGCGAGTATTTAAGATTCCTCGGGATGGGAGCTGATGACAGAATATCATTGATCATAATACTAAATAAAGTAGGACTAAGCACACTTCCCTGCAGCACCAAGTTTTCCTGGATAAATCTATTTGATGTTACGTTACAGGTTAATTTGACAGAGAAAGTCCTGTCCCTTAAGAAATTTGAAATAAAAATAGGCAAATTTCCTCTTAATTCATAAGCACAGAGCTTCATTAGTATACCGTGTCGCCATGTCATGTCATAGGCTTTATGGATGTCCAAAAACACCCCTATCATGAATTCTTTATTGGCAAATGCCTCTGAAATACAATGCTCCAAATTCATTAAATGATCTAGTGATCTTCTGGATTTACGGAAGCCACATTGTTGATCATTTAACAAATTCTTCGACTCTAAAACAAAAAGAAGCCTATTGTTTACCATACGTTCCATGACCTTACATAGACAAGAAGTCAACACAATAGGACGAAATGAAGTGGGATTCATAAGACGACCAGCCTCTTTGGGTATGGGTATGACGTGCACAAAGTGCCATGTGTTTGGGAACATTCGAGATGCCTAAATCTCATTGTACAATGCTAACATCTTAATCAGGTTGTCCTGAATAAGATGCTGGATCATACAGTACGTGATGGTGTCTGGTCTAGGGCTGGTGTCTTTACAGGATTTAAGGGCAAGGAGCAGTTCATTTAGTGTAAACTCTTGGTTGTGAAGGGAGTCTATGTCTTCTGTGGCAAAGTCTATGATCTGTAGCTCAGCCGTGCGTTTATGATGTTGAAAACGTGGATCATAATTGGCTGAGCTACATACATGAGAAAAACTCCTGGCGAGGATGTTAGCAAAGTCCACGGGCTCGTCGTAGATGGTGTTGTACACTTGCAGGGTGGTGACAGGGAAGTATGGGCCTTTATTATTTAATATTCTTACAGTGGACCAGAATTTACTTAATGGTGTAGTACGAGTCACCGTGGACACAAAGGACCGCCAGGAGTCATGTTTGGCCCTTCTTATTATTCTCCTTGCCTCAGCCCGTGCCTATTTGTATGCAATAAGATTTTCCACAGTGGGCTGACTATCAAAAATCCTGTATCTCCTATTGCATTTCCTTAATGCTTGTCGGCAATCCAGCATCCACCAATGTGCTCTATGCTTCGCATGAACTGTAGAAGTCTTGGGAATAGCAGGCTCAGCTGAGTGTAATATGCATTTGGTTAAATTTTCGACCTTAACATTTATGGCCTCCCCAGATATATCTAAATTGGCGATCCTTGAGAAGGATCCCCAATCTGCTTCTTTATAGTTAAGTTTTGGAGGTGGGGGGTCCGAAACGATGTCGCGTGTATAAGAAAGACAGATGGGTAAATGATCACTTCCCAAGGAGTCATCATAAGGGTCCCATGAGAAATCTTGATGTATACCAGGGGAGGCCAAAGATAAGTCAATGGCCAAAAAGTTACCAGTAAGATCATCTACATGTGTCACTCTACCATCATTCAGAAGACAGAGGTTGGACTGTAGTACTAGGTCGGCTTCTTGCTCCCCACCACCATCGATCCTCAAGCTACCCCATTGATAGTGATGGACGTTAAAGTTGCCCAACACTAACTTATTCCCAGGCAGATGTTCAACTAGTGAATTTAAAGCATTGCTATCAATGGGACCATGTGGAGGACAGTACAGAGAGCAAATAGACAGATACGTGTTATTAAATTTTACTCTGCACGCAACAGCTTCCAGAGTAGTATTTAGAATCACTTCCGTTTGTGGATGTGATTTGTGTGTGTATATGGCAACTCCGTGACCTTCATATTTTCTACACGAGTGGTAGTGTTTGAACTGTGGAGGATCACGATACTCCTCCAAGCGTGTCTCCTGTAAACAAACAATGTCTGGCATGTGTATTGAAAGTAAAATTGCTATATTTTGTAATTTATTCCCAACACCTCTTCAATTCCACTGTAATACAGTGAGCGACGGTTTAAGATTTATGTTGGGGGCCAGTGTGCTTTGTCTTTTTTTTGTCGCCCGCCGGCAGGCGAGCGACTACCGGAAGACCTATCCTGGTGCTTGTTTACAGAAACCTCCATATTTTCATCAATTACTAGGCTCCCAGACTCCCCCAAGGAAGAGCTAACCTTTCTCTCCCTCGCTGGAGTGGGAACTGGAAGAACATGAGGACGAGACTGTTTTGTGAGGGTGGTCATGTTACTTTTACTAGACTTGTCTGACTTCGGTTTTGGCCGTACTGATGGAGAGGCAGCAGGAACCTGAGAATAGGTTGAAGCCTTAGGAATGTCAGTGAGAGAGTTGGAGTGGACGGGAGGCTGAGATGGAGAGGTACTGTGAGTGGCAAGAGGGAGAAGGGCATCTCTACAGAGCACATCACAGGACATGACATTACCGCTGAAGCATAGGACCTATTTGGCGTGGGAGTTGCATGCAACTCCTTCACCTTTTTCCTAGCTTCGTAGTAGGAAATGCCCTCAGTTGCCTTCACCGTGCAGACCTCCTCCTCCTTCCACTTGGGACAGTCCCTGGAGGACGTGGAGTGAGTGCCCTTGCAGTGAAAGCAACATACTGTCTCAGATGTGCAGTGTTACGCATCATGACCTTGGCTTGCACACTTGCCACACATTGGCTGGGAAGCCCGACAAGTCTTGGCACCATGCCAATATAACTGGCATTTCAAACAATGGAAAGAGTTGGGGATATATGGTCGCACATGAACAATTTCGTAACCGATTTTTACATGGCTAGGCAGTGACACCTTACCAAAAGTCAAAACAATAGTTGCAGTCTCTGTCCTGACACCTTCCGAAAATCTGGTTATAAAGTGAGCATCGATGACATCTTGCTGAGCGAGTTCCTCTATGATCTCTTCCTCACTCATCACCATGAGATCCCTGCAAGTGATAACACCCTTGGAGGAATTCATGGAAGTTGGGATCTTGGCTTCGACATCATAGCTAAAAAACTTGTGCAGCTTCAACAAGTCCTTAACCTGGGATGATATTGCAAGTCTTTATGAGGAGGTCTCTGTTTGCATGTTTTTTACTAGTTCCACCTCCCCAGCACAGCCATCAATAACCCTCTTAATCATGAAGGGATTGAGACTGCTCAAGGGAGTGGAACCTAGAGCATGAATGATAACAAACTCAGCATTCTGTACATTAATGTCGTGAGGCAAACGAGTCTGGGGCCGTTCTGTCTGGGGTCTGTCAGTCTGTAGTTCAGTCAGGGGCGTCCGCCATAGTACTACTCCCCCCCAAAGGGGAAAGTGGGAGGAAGAAGAGAAAACAAGCAAAGGACAATCAACCTGGGACCAAACACCTACAGTACGTCTGAGGTTGCCCTCTCAAACCACTCCAGAGAGGCTCGACCGTGTTTATTTACGCCCCAGAGCAATCAGTGGGGGGGACCCTCCGTGGGCGAGTAAGCAAAGGTAAACTCAGTATATTAGAACAGACACCTACTGTTCTAAACTGACAAGGAGAGGTGGAAAATGAGTACTAGCTCTCCTATCGACCACCAGAAGAGTGAAAAAAAAGAACTAATGCCAGTGAGGCAGCCCTAAAAAGCTTGAGGAGAGAGCAGATAAGCAGCACGTCTACACTCTCCACGGCCATGCATAAAAGTCCCTCCTGGCTACCAGCTCTGTCAACTTGTCAGTTAAAGTCAGCACTGAGGACTGAACCCTCCCCTTCAACGGCCAATATATTATTGTAGGTTAAGTCACGAGCCAGACAGCTGTGTTAATCTCATTAATACTGCCTTCTACTTTATTACATTTGTCTTTTACCATCTCATGGTCTAGTCAGAGAATTACAGGAAATGCCTAGCATAGGTCAAACGGCCTATTGCAGTAATTCTCTCTTTTTTGTTTCATGAACTGCGGTAGGCCGGATGGCACATGCTTGGCAGTTTCATGATGTGCGTGGTTAGTCTACTAGAATAAGACAAGTATAGTACAGACGTATGTATATTGCTTTTGTTCTTTGCTTTCCTGTTTACAGTTTCTAATAGTATACCCTTGTATGCAAACAAGACACTAGTACTAAATTTCATGTTTTACGTGCTATATTTACATTTTGCCAAGGAACAAAAGAACTAGCTAGACCGCAGACTTAAGTTGCCCCCCCTCCTGCAGTCCACACTCCACTCGAGGAAGAGGGAGGTAGTGAGACACTTTTTTATAACTGGGCTGTGGAGGCACCCGACATCTCCACAGCAATAACCGGGACGTTAATCCAGTCAAAGCTCCCTCGAATTTGCCTTTCTCCTACAGTCCAACATCTTCCTTTCGAGGAACAGGGAGAGAGTTGAAGGTGAGGGCTTTTCGTATCTGCTGTCAGGTTAGGCCACAAAGCTATGGCGTCCTTCTCCAACACTTTGGCAAAAACATACAGGGATGTTGAGTACAATTTAGATTGTACATTTGTATGCAACTAAGGTGAGAAAAAGGTAGAAGGGGAGTTATACAGGAAGGCGCACAGGAAAATGGGTAAGAATGTAGGAAGTGAGGCAGAAAAAGAAAGCCTGCAAACAGAACCCGAGGAGGAGACAGAAATTAATACTGAAACAAAGAAGGGAGGTTAGTGAAAAAGGAAGAAGACAGCCAATTAAGCAAGAAGGCTAAAGAGTAGGAATACAAGGATGTAGAGAGGAAAGGAATGTAGGATAAATGGATATGAAAAAAGGGGAAAAAGGAAAAAAAAATCGTTTTAATGGCTACAGATGTTAATGCCAAACGATTTTATGGTACGTTAAGTATCCTATCCTTAGAGGGTTAAGAACTCTCTCAATTAACCGACTGATATAATTTCCTTGGCTTGCTAACTATTAGTTTCCTTTGGCCTAATTAAATCACAGTAAAAACGAAACGACCCAGCATTTTGAGAGGGGCGAGAGACAGAGAAGATGGACAGGCAGAGAAGTGTAAATACACAGGGAGAAGTGTAAGTGCACATAAAATAGGAAGGGGGGAAGGAGGAAGGAAAGAGGACAGGGAGACGGGAAGGAGGATGGCGAGGAGGCAAGGAAACAGGAAGGAGGGAGGAGAGAAGGCAGGGAGAGAAAGGAAGAAGGGAGTCAGATATATAGGGACAGCACAGGTAGTCATGCGGTCAGGGTCAGTCAACGAGCAGGAAAAGGAGACAATTTGGTTAAAGTGGAAAGGAAATTAGGAGGGATAGATAAAAGTTACGCCAAGAGAAAATGTGAAATCTTATTTATATTTCTGAAAGAACTTAAGTACATAAGAAGAGAGGATAACTGCAGTAGGCCAGTAGGCTATTACTAGACAGCTCCTACGCGAGTGCGACAAGACTACTAGAACAAGACAAGGATGGTCAGTCTGTCTGTCTTTCCACTATAGAAATCATGGGAGCACTATGTAACGGAGTTGAACGAGGTTGACTTTTTACCTAGAATTTATTAACGTTGTTCAGAATTGCTAAAGTGGCACCCCTGATGTTCAGCGTTAGGACAAATCAAGTCACTAATCAAGTCAACATAAAAACACCCGCCCATAAGAAGAGAGGATAACTGCAGTAGGCCAGTTAGCCCTTGCTGGGCAACTCCAACAAACGTGTAACTAAATTACTGGAATAAGAGAAGACTAGCAAAGAGCTTGAGGGCCATTTATTACAGAGTTTTAAAATTTCTCACTCTAAGCACATCACTGTTTCAATGGATCGAGAGTGGTAGGTGGTAACAACCATCATCCCCTTCCTTGATATAGTGCTGTCTACATGTTCCCAAGGTGAATGTACACTGAATGACAAGTATAATGATTTCCTGTAACCCAGGAAAACATTTAAAATGCTGGGCGGTAATCATATAACCAAATAACAGGGAGATGTAGATCCTATTGTGTTGCTCCTGTTAACTGGGTAGAGGCGCAAATGCGGCGTCCGTCCAGGGACCAAACCTCCACACTCTTCCCCGCACCTCGCTCCTCACTGTGGCTAAACACTGTCCGCCACAGTCGAACATCGGTTCACTGAATGGGAAGGCCTTGCATGGGCGACTGCTTACTTACAGTATATGGATCTACTCGGCCAGACTGACTGAATTTACTACTACTTCTACGATGGACTGGATGGGTGGAATGGACAGGTGAGTGGGATGGGTGGGTGGACAAACTCGGGGAGCGTGGCTGGGTGAGTGCGTGGGCAGGGTGCGCGGGAGGGTGGATGAGTGTTGGTAACTGGGCCAGCAGGGTGAGTGGGTGGATAAAAACAATTGCTGACTGGGAAGGGTGTACTGGTTGGTAGTTAGGCAGGATGGATAGGTGGGTAGTGGAAAAATAGATCAATGGATAATAGGTGGATGTGTAGCTGGCAGGAAGAGTAAGCAGAGTGGATTTGTGGGATGAGTACATGAACAAGATGGATGGGTGGAAAAATAGGGCCATGGGAATTGGCCCATGCTAGGAATATTCTTCTGGTGAATATATATCTGTGGATAAGAGTTACAGAAGAACACAGATTCAGTGGGTAAAACTAGACCCCAGGGGTCATCTCCCAGAGGGGTTGACCCCCAAGGGATCCAGACAATGCAGGTATATATATATATATATATATATATATATATATATATATATATATATATATAGATAGATAGATAGATAGATATAGATATAGATAGATAGATAGATAGATAGATATCCATCCATCCATACCTTATCCAATCCTACAATGCCCCATGAGGAGCATAGGAGCCTGGAGCTAGGCAAGTTGGTCCTGACATTTAAGATGAGAGTGACCAGCCTCACCCAACCCCGAGTGGCATTACGTGAGCAATAAACCCTAACCATCCCTTTGATATAAACCTTCAATTGCTCAATCCGATTGGAGCACCGCAATCACTCACTAGACCACCAGGAGCCATAATTTGGTCATATGGTTACCACACAGAGTAGTAAATGGTTTCCTGGTGTACAGGAAACTATTTGGCTTGTCACTCAGTGTAGAGTCAACCACGGGCAGAAGGAAGAAGAGAAAATGAAGGAAATAATGACAGAAGAGGGAGTGTAAAGTCATTCATAGGCAGAAGGACGAGGAAAGAATGAAGGAAAGACAGAAGAGGATGGAGGAGAGGAATGGGCGATCACTATCCACTCACTCGTAGTAATGCTGCTCCCAGGTAACTCCTTTCCTCTCTTCCTCTTTTCCCGTACAGGTATGTATCCTGAGATCAAGAAAGCTAAGAAAATTGTTATCATTACTTGAGACTCCTAGGTAAGATATCAAAATAGAGCAATGTATATTCCATCCACTAAACATGTGTGTGTTCCGGGGGCCAGGGTGGGTAATGTGATAGGAACAATACCGTGAAGAATAAGTGGACACAAACCCACTGTATGCCTCAGTGTAGGAGGTAACGATATTGGTAGTGAGGTACTATGGCAGCAGTACAAAGTGATGTAGGAGAAGGTTAGGGAGAGGGGAGGAACCCCTGCAGCACTCAGTGTTTTGCCTAGGAGGGTCGTAGGGAGGGAATGGTTGAGTAGGGTGATAGGTGTTAATTACAGTTTTGAAACGTATTGCAAAGTTTATGCAATACCTTTCACAGACAGCTGGGACTGGTTTTATGGACGGAGTGCCATGTATAGTTGGGATGGGACTGTGCCGGCAGCGACTGTTGCTATTTCCGGGAATGCTCGTCGGCGAAGAGGTGATGGTGCGGCCTTATTCTTTACCAACATCCCCAGCCTTTCCACAAATTTTAACTCGGTTCATTTTTTCCTTCAGTCCATATCCCCTTTGGCCCTTTTCCTCACTGAACCACAAATCTCGCCCTCTACCGATATATCTCCATTTTGTTTTCCCGGTTACCATCTCCTTACAAACTTTCGTAACAAGGGCGGCACCTGTTGTTATATCAAATCCCAATATGCAGTTGACACTATTTTAAACTTCACTTCATCCAGTTTTGATTACTCATTATATAAATTAAATTGCCAAAACATTACTAAATATATCTGTGTAGTTTATCGTTCCCCCAATGCTTCTTCGGAACCCAGTGTATTTGATTCCATATCCACTCAGTTGAGTAACCTTGACCTTGCCCTTGGCAATGAAATTTCCATTTTGGGTGATTTTAACATACACAATGTTGAATGGTTATTGCATTCTGCCCAGACTGATGACGCTGGTCTAGAATGCGAGCTGTTTGGGGAATCGTTTAACCTCACCCAGTTGGTAAAGCAACCAACCAGAATACCTGATAATCCTGACCATAATGCCCATCTCTTGGATTTATTCTTGACAAATAATCCAGATCAATACAGGATAGAGGTACTGTCACCACTTGGATCCTCTGACCACAATCTCATCAAAGCCTCATTAGTTAACCCTCCTACACCTCCCCATTCTGAACCTGTCAGGGTGACCCGATGGCACTTTGACAGGGCAGACTGGGATGGATTTAGAAATTATCTTGCTGATATTCCATGGCAGTCTTTCTTCTCTAGTGATCCCAGTTCTACCTAGTCTCACATCTCGACGTAATACTAGCTGGTATGGATTTATTCATACCAAGTCAACAATTCACTGAAAGATCAAACTCTCCAAAATGGTTTGATGGCAATTGTGCCAGAGCAACAGCCCAAAAGTCGTTAGCATATAACTCTTACTTAAAATCAAAAACATCTGAATCACTCTTCCCAATTTAAAATTGCTAGAAATCATGCAAAAGCTGTAATAAATCTATCTAAATCAAACTTTCTTCAAAAGCAAGCATCAAAACTACTTAACAACCCTAATGACAATAGAATATTCTGGTCAACTCTTAATTCTTTCAATAATAACTTTAACAAGTCATCTTCCATTCCCCCACTAAAATCTTCAGATGGCAATATTACAAATGACCCACGTGGGAAAGCAGATATCTTTGCTAGTACCTTTGCCAGAAACTCTACCATAGATGATACCAGCCAGAATGTCTCAGTACTGGAACTTGATTCTCCCGAAATTGCCCCACTTAAAATACAGACAAGATATGTAAAATCCATCCTAGACAATTTACCTTCCAACAAAGCTCCAGGCCCAGATGGAATTCCGCCAATTGTTTTGAAAAAGTGTTCCCCTGAACTTGCCTCTGTCCTAGCTAAATTATTCAGACTATGCATACGTACTTCTTTATTCCCAAATTCATGGAAAGAAGCCAATATCCACCCAGTTCCGAAGAAAGGAAGTTCGTCCGACCCCTCCAGTTACAGACCAATAGCTGTCACATCTTCTCTTGGTAAGGTATTTGAAACTTTAATTAATAAGCATATTGTTAAACATCTTGAATCCAACAACTTAATTAGTGATAGACAATACGGTTTTCGCCACGAAAGATCCAACATTGACATACTCAATCTCTTAACTCATACCATCCATCAATCAATTGATCTTTTTGGAGAAACTCATGCAGTAGCTCTTGATATCTCTATAGCTTTCGACACAGTATGGCACCGTTCCCTGCTGTCCAAACTCCCTTGCTATGGACTAACGTCTTTTGTTCCTTTGATTTCTTCTTATCTTAGTGACAGGAAAATAAGAGTAAAAGTAGATGATGTATATTCGAATTTCCACTCAATTAACGCCGGAGTGCCGCAGGGATCAGTTCTGGTGCCAACCCTATTTCTGGTTCATATTAATGATCTCTTATCTGTCACTCACAATTCCATTCACTCATATGCAGATGACTCAACACTACATAGTTCATTCACACTCAGACATCCATTTACAAAGTCTAATATCTCTACCTCTCAACTCAGTACAGCCATCTCCATAAATCAAGATCTATCTACAATCAGTGAATGGGGACAAAACAACCTTGTCTCTTTTAATGCTAGTAAAACTAAATATATACAGTTTACTAATAGACAGATATTGCCAGATTCGTACATTACCTTCAGTGCTACTAATATTCCCATCTCCAAAAGTATTGAAATTCTTTGTGTCTCACTTAACAGTGCCCTCAGCTGGACCTCTCATGTCAGATCACTAGCTAAAACCGCCTCAAAGAAACTTGGATTATTGTACAGAGTCCGTAACTTCTTCGCTGATGAGCAGTTAGCTATAATTTATAAGAGTCATGTGCGCTCTCAGCTTGAATATTGCTCACCCTTTTGGAATGGTTGTGGAGAGGTTGCATTAAGACAACCAGACAAAATTCAGAATAAAGCTGTTAGAATCATTAACAACCTTGCCATTACATATAAACTACCTCCCCTGCAAGTAAGAAGGAATGTTGCCTCCCTTGCATTATTTTACAGATATTTTTTTGGCAAATGCTCAGACGAAGTTGCGTCCATGGTGCCACCTCTCTATGCCTTCCCTCGTGCTACACGGGCATCTGGTAGCGCTCATGACTGGAATGTCACTCAACCATATTGCAGAACTTCTACCTATCAGAATTCTTTCATTCCCCGAACTGCATCTCTCTGGAACTCGCTTCCCCAGAGTTGTTTTCCTCCAAATTTCAACCCACAACTGTTCAAGTCTAATTGTTACAGATATTTTATGAACAGAGGACACCAGTAATCTGGTGTATGGATTTTTTTTTTTTTTTTACCCATTTGTTTTTCCTTCCTTCGTTCTGTTATTTATAAAAAAAAATTTATATATTAGTTGGCAAGGAGTTACTGCTCTAGGTGGAATGATGGGGAGTTTTTTTTTTTTTTTTTTTTTTTGAGGTTAAGAATTAGATATACAGGAAGTTTCAGCAACTATACTCAGAAATCATTATCATCAGGTTTGGATAAATGCAGCGGGATTTGCAAAAGTAAGAACAATAGTTTAACCATTATAGATACATCCACTCAGGCACCTCAAAATGAGCAGGCGATGCTCGAGGACAGCATAAACCATGATAGTAATGTAGAGTTTCCCAGTTATTAACAAAACCAAAAATGTAAGTCCCAAGGCACAGGTATAACTACTTGAAATAAACTGAAAGTGTATTACACAAACAGCAAGAGCTTACGTAATAAAACAGATTAACTGAGGGCTTTAATAAGTACAGAGAAAATAGACATTGCCATATTTAGTGAAGCTTGGATGGATGCAGACACTCGTGAATTTTTAGCAGAATATCAGATAAAGGACAGTAATATTTTTGTCAAAACATCTGGGAAGAAAGGGGGGTGGAAGTTATTTATGGAATGGATTCATTAAACTGTTGCAACAAAGCCGACATTAAAGTAAACAGGGATACAGAAAGTGTCTGGGTTGAAATTAGTACAACAAGGAAAAATTAATCTTAGGAGCTTTTTACAGCTCTCCAAAATTAAGCAGAGCAGATAGTAAACACCTTTGGGAGGAAATTAGGAAAGAGTCACAGGCCAGCTTAGTAATAACTGTAAGGATCTTAACCTACCAAGGATAGATTGGCGAAATCTGACAGGAGGTGCAGAGTCAGAGGATTTTCTATAGCAGAGGTTCCCAACCTTTTTAGCACTGCGCCCCCCTTTGGTCAGGAATGTATTCATGATGCCCCTCCCCCATTCCTCGGACGATTAAACAACGATGTTTTTATCTGTTCCATATGGATGCTTAAGATGCTAGATGGCAACACTACATGTGGTTGCTCGGAATGACGGTTGTGAAGTTTTTCTGTCAAAGTTTCTTACTCACACATATCTTTGGGAATGCCCTATATGCATTTGAATGTCCTAGCCCTATGTTGAACTTTGATTACAGATGTGTAGTCATGGGCCCCAAACGAACAAGATACCTGTCAGACGAAGAGCTGCCAGAGTATCTGAAATCGGACTGTTGACACCTCATTGGAGACCCAGAGTGATACAGAAATCCGTGATGTTAGGTAGTGTGGGTGATGTGACACAGGGTGTACCAGTGACCCTAGTGGTAGTGTGACGGCCGTCATTACACCACACAAGGACCCACAAAAGGATCCTGACACACTGACTGAGTGCTTTGAGGGTAGCAGTGTATATACTTATTACCTGTTTCCATTTATGCCAGGCACCCAGTTTTTTGTGGAACCCAGGGTTTGCAGGCCGACTGTGTGATATTTATTTATTAGAATTATAAGTTTAGGTAGCTTTTTTGCTCAGTTCCATGTATATGCATCTCAGGAAGAGAATAAGCCAGTACTATTTTTTTCCTTCACTATTTTTTTCAAATAACTTATAAGTGTATTTATATCAACTTAGCTTTATTAATTCCTAGTTATCTGGTCTTCACGGGAGATATATTTGTATTTCAGCTCAATTAGGGTTGAATCAAACATCTTAGTATATATATATATATATATATATATATATATATATATATATATATATATATATATATATATATATATATATATATATATATATATATATATATATATATATATATATATATATATATATATATATATATATATATATTTTTTTAATTATTCTCCTTCAGTGTATCCAGTTGGCACAGGTCTTCCTATCCCGAAGTCAGAAGGGACGTCTTCCTATCTAGAGTTAACGTAGGGAAGACCAATGGAGATACTAAATACAGCTTAGATAACAAAGAAATTAGTAAAACGAAATGCGAGATAGATCTAGGAGTTATGGTTAGTAAAGACCTCAAACCGAGGCAACAGTGTATTAATGCGAGGAATAAAGTAAATAGTGTTCTAGGATTTATTTCGAGGTGGGTGAGCAATAAGTCATCAGAAGTAATATTGCAACTTCGTTTAGCATAAGTAAGGCCACATTTAGACTACGCCGTGCATTTTTTTTTTTTTTTTTTTTTTGGCCTTACTATGAATAGAAAATGCACAAAGATGAATGACTAAAACGATACATGATGTTAGGAAATTGTCATATGAAGACAGACTAAAAAGACAATCTGCACTCACTAGAGAGGCGTAGAGTCAGGGAAGACTTAACTGAGATGTTTAAGTGGATGAAGGGAATAAATAAGGGAGACATTAGCAAGGTACTTACAGTGACAAGCAGAACAGGATTAAAAGTAATGGTTTCAAACTAGAAAAATTTCTTTTTAGTAAGAAAACAGGTAGATATTAGTTTGGCAATAGGGTAGTGGACGAAGGGAATAAGTTACCTAGAAAAGTAGTTGCTGCCCCTTCCTTTCAGACTTTCAAGCATAGGCTAGATAAGCATATGACAAATAAGGAGTGGGCATAGAAAAAAAAAATCTTATAACCAGTACTAAATCATTCTTTTACATTTTCAACTTACACCATGATATATTTTTTTTTTCCTTTCACACTTTCCTATAAAATATCTACGCCAGTATTTCTATACTGCGTCGTGTTCCTTCTGACTTTTTCCTGCCGGCTTCGGCTGGAGGGTTTGGAGGGCGGGGGAGGGCCTTCTTCTTTGCTATCCTTATCTCATTCTAGTAGTTCAGTTACTTTTCTAGGAGCTGCTTAGCATGGGTCAATCGGCCTACTACAGTTATCCTCTGTTATGTTATTATGTTCCTTTTTTTCCTGCCTAGTTGGGTAGGTGGGGGCTCTCACCATCCACTCACTTGATGTAGTACTGCTTTCGGTTGTCCTTCCTTTACTCTCCTTCATCCTTCTTTCCTTCCATCTTCTTCTGTCTTTCCTTCATTCTTTCCTCGTCCTTCTATCTACAGATGACTTTACACCCCCTATTCTGTCTCTGTTCCTTCATTCCTTCCTCTTCTCTCTGCCTGTGGGTGACTATACTCTAAATGACAAGCCTAATGGTTTCCTGTACACTAGGATGTCATGTACTACTCTGGGTGATAACCATATAACCAAATTTTTGCGCCTGGTGGTTTAGTGGTAATAAAAACATAAGAACATAAGAAGAGCGGATAACCGCAGTAGGCCGGTTGGCCCCATGCTAGGCAGCTCCTAGGAGAGTAACTGAACTACTAGAAATAGATAAGGATAGCAAAGAAGAAGGCTCTCCCCCGCCCTCCTAACCCTTCACCCGAAGCCGGCAGGAATAAGTCAGAAAGAACACCATGCGGTATAGAAAAACTAGCATGGACATTTTATAGGAAAGTGTGAAAGGAGAATAGAGACTATCGTAGAGTAACCTGAAAAGGAAAAAGTATGAATTAGTATTGGTTATGAGATTTTTTTTTTTATCCACCCCTTAATTGTCATATGCTTATCTAGCCTGTACTTGAAACTCTCAATGGAAGAGACAGCAGCTACTTTACTAGGTAGCTTATTCCATTCGTCTACTACTCTATTACAAAACCAATTTCTACCTATTTCCTTATTGAAAAGGAATTTTTCTAGCTTAACACCATTACTTCTAATTCTAGCCTGTATGCTCACTTTAAGTACCTTGCTAATATCTCCCTTATTTATACCCTTCATCCACTTAAACACCTCAGTTAAGTCTCCCGTCACTCTACAGTACGCCTGTCTAGCGAATGCAGACTTAGTCTTTTCAGTCTGTCTTCATACGACAGGTACCGAACATCATGTAACATTTTTGTCATTCTTCTCTGTACATTTTCTAACGAGTTAATATCCATTCTATAGTAAGAACACCAAAATTGTACTGCGTAGTCTGAATGTGGCCTTACTAATGCTAGATAAAGCTGCAGTATTACTTTTGATGACCTGTTGCTCACGCATCTCGAAATAAATCCTAGGACCCTATTTGCTTTATTTCTCACTCTAACTGTTGCCTTGGTTTGAGGTCGTTACTAACCATAACTCCTAGACCTCTCTCGCATTCCGATTTGCTAATTTCTTTGTTATCTGAGCTGTATTTAGTATCTCCAATGGTCTTGCCTACGTTAAGCACTTTACGTTTTTCAACGTTAAATTCCATTTGCCAAGTTTTAGATCATTTGGACAATATATCGATGTCCTTTTGTAAGTTATGGGAATCGACAGTCGAGTTAATGATACGCCCTATTTTCGTATCGTCGGCAAATTTGTTGATACTGCCAGTGATTCCTAAGTCTAGTACTCTAGATCATTTATGTATATAATAAATAATCAGGGACCGAATACTGAACCCTGGGGTACACCTCTAGTTACTAATTCCCAATCCGCCTTAGCTCCATTTATTAGTACTCCCTGCTTTTGTCCTTTCAGGCAGGATTATATCCATTTCAAGATATCGCCGTCTATACCGTGTGCCCGAACCTTTCTAACTAACCTTTCGTGTGGGACCCTATCAAAAGCTTTACTGAAGTCCAGTTAGATAATATATAAACTTTATCGCTATCTGCTGCCTCATGACCTCCGAGTAGAATGACAACAAGTTTGTGAGGTGGGATCGTCCTTGCCTGTATCCGTGCCGACTTTCGTTTATAACATTAAATGTTTCTAAGTGTTCTCTAATCTTATTTGCCAAAATTGACTCTAACATTTTTTCTACAATTGAAGTTTGACTTATTGGACGATAATTCGACGCAGCTGACTTATCACCCTTTTTAAAGATGGGCACGAAGTTTGCGGTCTTGCACGCCTCTGGAACTTCTCCTGAACTTAAAGAGTCACTAAATAACGTTAAAAGTGGCTAACATAATTCTTCTTTGGTTTCTTTTATAATTTTCGCATATATATCGTCCGGACCTGGCGATTTTTGCAGTTTTAACTTATTAATTTCTTTCAATACGTCCTCCTTACTAATGGTTAATTTACTATGAATATTTTCCGTATTGTCATCGTAAGTATTTGCTGCTTGAGGGACTAGGTCTAGATTTTCCTTGGTGAACGCTGATATGAAATAATTATTTAGGATGGAGCACATTTATCTTCACTGGTAATGTCACCTGATTCTGTTCTGAGTGGTCCTATCCTATCTTTATTTTTCGTATGGTACATTTGATAAAAACCCTTGGGGTTTTCTTTCGATTCACTAGCAACCTTAATTTCATAACTTGTCTTTGCTTTTCGTATCTTCCTCTTTACCTCTCTATTTAAAATCGCGTACCGGTTACGTAAGTGTTCCTCTACACGTTTTATTTTTCTGAATAGTCCTTTCCTTTGGCCTAAGAGAGATTTTAATCTGTTGTTTAACCATATTGGTTCTGAATTATTCGTTCTAAACCATTTTGAAGGGATATATCTATCTTGGCCTCCGTGTATTATATTTACTAACTCGTTATATTTCTCACTGGTCGAACCTCTGCTCGGTACTGGAACTGAGTTAATACCCGTCACATCGACTACAGTCCAATCTACCACCTCACCTTCCAATGACACCTGGATCACAGTCCTACGTGTTTCCTGCCCCTCACCTATGACCTGGGGTTCTCCACTGACCTGGCATTCCCTCAAATAGCTAATCTTCCTGTTAAATACCGTTCAAAAATAAGTTCTGAAGCCATCGAAATCTCCTAGACGAAAAACAGGAACGGTGGAGGTATTTTCGGTGGAACTGACATCCCAAATAAATCTGAACTTCATTTCTTCATTACTAAGTCGTCCACCAACCTCTATATCACTAATGACATTTTCTTTATTAGCTAAAACCAAATCTAGTATATTATTACCTCTGGTGGGCTCCCTGATATACTGATAAAGGAAATTACCCTGTACCTCTAGAAATTCCCCTGACTCTGCATCCCCTGTCTGATTTCTCCAATCTATCGTTGGCAGATTTAGGTCCCCTACAATTATTACTAAGCTGGACTGTGACGCTTTCCTAATTTCCTGCCAAAGGTATTTACTATCTGCACTACCTAATTTTAGAGATCTGTAAATTGCTCCTAAGACTAATCTCTCCCTATTGTTACTAATTTCAACCCAGGCACTTTCGGTGTCCCTATTTACTTTAATGTCTGCTTTATTGTAACAGTTTAATGAATCCTTTTCCATAAATCGCTACCCCGTCCCCCTTTCTTCCCAGAAGGTTTGATACAAAAATATTATAGCATTTTATCTCCTATTCTGCTAAAAATTCTCGAGTGTCTGTATTCATCCAAGTTTCACTAATTACGGCAATGTCTATTTTTTCTGTACAAATTAAAGCCCTCAGTTCATCCAATAAACTCCGGCTGTTTGTGTAGTACACTTTCAAGTTATTACGAGTAGTTATGCCTCTACATTGGGACTTACTATTTTTTATTTTGTCACTACCTGGGGAACTCTTTACTTTACTAATAAAACAATTTTTTGTATTATCGCTTATCGCCCTTCTATCATCGCTTGTTCTGTCCTCTATCATCGCCTGTTCATTTTGAGGTGCCTGAGTGGATGTATCTACACTGATGGTTGAATTTTTGTTCTTTCTTTTGCAAGTCTTGATGCATCTTTCCTAACGTGATAATACTGATTTCTGGGTGTAGTTGTTGCAACTTCCTGTACACCTACTTCTCATCCTCGAAAAAAAACTCTAACTCCCTATCTATCATTCCAACTAAAACAGTAACTCCCTGCCTGCCAAGATGAGTCCCATCCCAACTAGACAAGGCACTCCGTCCATGAAACCGGTCCCAGCTGTCAATGAAAGGTATTGCATTATCTTTGCAATACCTTTCAAGGCGGCAATTAAAACCTATTGCCCTGCTCAACCACTCCCTCCCAGCTAGCCACCTAGGTAAAGCACCAAGCACTACAGGGGTTCCTCCCCTCTCCCTAACCTTCTCTAACATCAGCTTATACTTCTGCGACAGTACCTCACTCTTACGGCTACTAATATCATTGCCTCCCACACTGAGGCACACAGTGGGTTTGTCACCACTATCCTTCACTATTTTTGACATTTTTTCTATCATATTAGCAACCCTGGCCCCTGGAAGACACACACGTTTAGCGATTTAAGTATACATGACTCTGTTAAGATATCTCACCTGTAAGTTCCCAACAACGCCAACATTTTTCTTACCTTTCTTATTCTCACTATACTTACCTACAGGGGAAGTTCTCTCACCGTCCTTCTCCTCTACTTCCCTCTCTGTCTTCCCTTCACATTCGTCCCGTAGTGCGTCGAAGGCATTAGTGGTCTTAACTTCCGTTTGCTTCCTAAGAGTGAACTTCGTTGCACACTCTCAGGAAACATGAGGGAAAGAATTTTACAAAGCCTTTGCCAAAATCGGAACACGAGTGACCGTGTGAAGGATTAAGAGGTCCCCTTGGGATTCTGGACTTTCCTCCTTCCCTCTTCCGTTTTCTTTCCTCTACACACACACACACACACACACACACACGACGCTTAAATAATAAAACAATGTGTAGCCTCTGTTTATCTATCAGTGCCCAGATATCGGTCCATATGAGGAGGGATGGAGGATGGGAGTGGCCCGAGTCGGAATGTGGGGAGGGTTAGGGTAAGGAAGCCAATGAAATAGCCATGAAAGATGAAGAAGAAAAATTATTTTATTTTTATTTTATTTTATTGTTTTATTACTATTCTTTAAGAAAAAAAAATGTTATGAAAAAACATAACTGGTTTACAACAGTTTTACTGATCGAAGGATCAACAGTAGCATTTCCTTAATAAATATTCATTATACTCTAAAATTTACATTGAAAATACAATCTCTCTCTCTCTCTCTCTCTCTCTCTCTCTCTCTCTCTATCACTCGATATTCATGTCTCCCTCATCTAAACCTTCTTCTTCACTGGTGGAATCATTCGCCACGTTAATGACGAATTCTTCGACCATGTGATTGCGCACAATGTCATTTCTGATATATTCCTGTTCTAGCTTTCTCGTATGCTCCATACATTTTTGTTAGTTTTCTGGTGACACTTTCCTCACTGCGTTTCTTGTGATTTCCTCCACCACACGCATTGTCTGATTATTATTGGAATTCTTTTTTCTTACTTCATCTTTCACTTGAGCCCATATAAGTTCTATTGGATTTAATTCTCAGTGGTAGGGTGGAAGTCGTAAAACCTCATGTCCTTGGTCTTTTGCGTTCCATCAGAATTTTTCGTCCTTTATCTGATTTCTTGAAAGTATATCCATTCCTTCTCAGGAGTCTGTGAAGGCTTGCTCTTGATCCCTTAAAATTAATCTCCTCCTTTACCTTCGCTAAACTTTGATCCAAATTCGGAACTTCACCTCTCTCATAAAATGATGCGACAATTCTGCGAAGACATGCCATATCAAACGCGTCCATGCTGTCCACCACTGGAGATATCCTGGGTCTCTTCAACGGGGGCTAGGAAACACTGCCTTCTCTTGCTTCCTTTTTTAATCTTTGTATAGATCTCACAGATATTCCTGTCACTTTCAATGTGAGTTTCTCAAGAGCGGTCTCAATTAATGAAGAGTGGATCCTCTGATGGTGCTCGTGCACACGAAGCACCACAAGCTTTCCCTGCCTGTTGAGTGGCTTCCGACAATCCTCACGCTCCAGGTTTTCAGTCATTATTGAGTCCTGCAACATAAAATAATAAATTGTAAATGATAAAGAAAACACATCTCATCACATCACAACACAACACAACGTGAGACACCACAACACAACACAACGTGCGACACCACAACACAACACAACGTGTGACACCACAACAAAACACAACACAATGTGCGACAAAACAACACAACACAACACAACGTGCGACACCACAACACAACACAACACAACGTGCGACACCACAACACAATACAACACAACGTGCGACACCACAACTGAACACAACACAACGTGTGACACCACGACACAACACAACACAACGTGCGACATCACATCACAACACAACACCACACCACACCAACACGTAACATGAATGCACCAAACTATATTACTTATAAAGGTATCTATATTTTGATGACATGTATAATAAGTACGTATCTTGTAAGTCCGTTGATGAAATGCGAATATGGATATCCAGCTCTGATTGAAGCTAGGGGAAAACTGCGGACAACTCTGTCTTGTCATCTCCCAGGAGTCAGTCAGGTGCTGTGACCTGAGATGCCAACTTACAAATTCTTGATGACAGGCGAATCAAGCTCAAAAA